>NC_086173.1:132726696-132894196 GCF_023053635.1 Elgaria multicarinata webbii
GAACTGGCATAATCGGGGAAATAGGCAATGTTGGTTTTCAAAACTTGCCCAAGATTGGATTGGAGATCATCTTACTCATCAACCTAGAAAATTGTTTCTTTACATTTTATTACATATAATTTAAAAATCCTGCTATGTATCAATTTGTCTATGTTGAAAATGGTTTAGATTTACATATAATCAGTTTCTAATGGGAGAAAATTAGAGGTTATAAAGATGTGCAATTGCAGTATTACTACAGCCCTTTTATAAAAGTATATTTCAGAATGCTCCCCTGTCTGTCTATGTGTTAGTGCTTTTTGTGAGTTGACTTTCTTTGTGTGTAAGAGAGGAGGCAAAAGGGTAGCCAAAGAAGACAAATTAAAACAATATTGTACATTATATAGTTACCATTCCTAAAAGGGAAAAAACCCATCCTATTTTGTATGCAAGATGGTAATGTAGAGATATATGGAAAGCCGTGGGCTAAGTACAGAAGATAATTACATTTGGAATTTTACTGAGTTAGTCATTTATAGCTTCAAATAGTTATAGAGAAAAATCAGCAAAAACACACTTAAACTTTTTGTTGTTACTTCCCCCCCCCCGATAACCATGACTTACATTTAAAAAAATCCCTTTTATCTTCTTATCTCACAAATTAGACCCTTTTTGTCCAGATATCCTCCTAAATTTTACTTTCTGTAAAACCATGGTCCTGATGCCCTGTTATTATTAAGACTATTTTAATGCAACTTCTGCGAGAAAATCAAGCACACAGGAATGATAAACTTCAGCAAGACACATATGAAAAATGTTACACAGTTAGGGATAGGTTTTCCTTGCTGTTAAATACAATTGGAATTTTGCTGGTAAGCTCAGAGGAGATTATCCATCAAGTAAATGCTTACCCCCAGTGCAACTTGAGAGAAGTTAATTTGTCTAGTATGGAAAAGACTCCAAATACAAGTATTTCAGCAATAGAATAACTGCTCATGAGAGCTATAGAATCTCCATCCTTAGAAGTTTTCAAGAATTGGCCACAAAATCTAAAATGCTCAATCTATCAGGAGTTCGTTGGTAGACAATTTCCTGTCTTAGAGACTTTGAAAATACTTTCCTCCCATGATGGTACCCAGGGAGTGTTTAGGAGCAAACCTTGGCCTCTCACTGCTTGTAGTAGTGATTAGGTGCCAGTTGTCCTTGTTCAGTTTTTCTCAGAGGAGAGAGATGTGATACTGTCCTAGTATTCATTCTGTTACTAGTTACCCACATTGGAGCTTCCAAATGCCAGAAAGTACAAAGGTCCACTAGTCAAGGCTCATGTTGTCCTGTTACTTTTTTCATTCTGTCTCCTGATGCCCCAAATTCAGGTATTTCAAGAGCTACAGCAAGACTATCTGGTGAAATCCAATAAGCTTTGCTGTAAATTCCATGTCAATATATTTATTTTTTGAAAAGGGGGAATGGAAGGGAGATGAGGAGCCAGATCTCACAGTTGCAGACAATATCTCAGTTGGGCTGAACCTTTTGATTCTGAAGCTCAGTAAAGTTCCATAAACTTCTGGATGACATAGTATAATGCCTTGACCTGATGTTCCAGGGTTTCACCTGTCCCTTGTTCCAGAGTGGTTACCTCCACACTAGACTTGAAATACTTCTGGGCTAAGGAACCTTTTTCCAGTTGAGGTCCATATTATCTTGGTTGAAAACTGTCAGGTCTGCATTCTAGCAGTTGGCATGGCCAGAGCCAAAATTGGGCAGAGTTACCTTTGTTCAGTATGCAGCAACAACAAGAAGACATGTGCATCCAGGCATTCCTCTTCCTCCAACTTCTGTAAGGTTACCTTCATAAGCTTTGATGTTGGGGGACAGAGTAAATACTATCATTAACCCAGAACAGGGGCGTGGACTGAGAGGCCTGGAGGTTTGCATTTGGCCCATAGGTCAGAGACTTCCCACCCTTGCACTACTGCATGCAGAGTGGCATAAGACTTTGCCAGCAAACATCAAATCTGTCCCCGCCAGCACCACATTGCTTGTCATAATGATTCACATTTCAGCACTATGTGGACTAGCGATGGGCAGATCTGTCGAGTCTATTTCCATGGACTTCCTTCTTTTTCCACCTCCGTGTTTGTTCCATATCAGGACCATCTGAGGTTTTTGTTTTGGTTTGGTTTTCATGGGAAGAAAAATGGATGCAGTAATGGCCATATATTCCCTGATTAACTTGTTTGTGTATACAATGTGTAGTTTTTACACATTTTAAAGATGTATGCTTCACAAGCCTATCAACGCATTTTCAAAAAATGTGTACAGAAATGCTAATTTTCCCCATTAGAATAAAAAGAAAGTCAGATGGCAATTAAAAACAGAAAAAACGTGGTCTGAGCTTCAAGTTGGAGCATGGATAATCTCAGCAAGGTCGAACATCTCTGATTCTTCCCTCTTTATCTTGAGCCCAGCCCTCTGATTCCTGAGCTTATGTTTGTTTGTGTTGCTTATCAAACAGGCAAAGGACGTGGAGCATTGACTGGCTCATGTGGTCACCCCTAAGAAATGCAGGTAGAGAATAAATTGCAAGTAATAATAGTGGCCTTTGCCACTATTTGCAGCACTTCTAAACACATGACTGAAGGAAGCATTTAAAAGTAGTTTACGAATCATCCCCAGGAGCTGCTAAAGCAAAAATCTGGATTTAAAAGCTCCACATGCTATATTTTGCTGCTTTCTTGTTACCTCCATTGGATTACAGCCCCTAGCAGTTGGCAGAGTACCCAAGTCATTGTTCATTTGAAACATATGAGGATGAGGATGATAAAACTACTAAGAACCATCTTCCCCACATACCCTTTGTGCATAGGACCAGGCCAATCTATTTATTTCTAGGCCAATGTTGTCTATTCTGATTGGCAAAGTCTCACCAGGATCTTTAGCAGATGTCTTTCCCATCACTGGCTATTATTTATTCATTTATTTGTCTGATTTGATTTGTACCCCTGCCTTTCTACCAAGAAATATGGCTTACAATCACAAATAAAAAAAAATGATTTTTTTTTTGAAGAGTTAACTCAATGAAAAACACAACATTAACAGAGTAAGAACACCATCCAACCCAACAGACACACCAAAGGCATGCTTGAATAAAAAGGTATTTGTCTGCTGGCCAAAGGATGGCAGAGAGATGAGCAGGGACTTCCACAAGCCAGGGAGCATCTGTCAAGAAGGCCCTCTTTTGCATTGCCACCAAACGCGCCTCTGAAGGTGGTGTTCTCAAAAGAAGGGCCTCTCCCAAAGATCTTAAGACCTGGACAAGCTTGCATAGGAGAAGGTGAGCTTTCAGGTAGCTTGGTCCCAAGCTATATAGGGCTTTATTATCATAACCAACACTTTGAATTGAGCCCAGAAACATAATTTTTGTGAACCACCCAGAGAGCTTCGGCTATTGGGCAGTATAAAAATGTAATAAATAAAATAAAATAAATAAATACCAGTAGCCAGTAAAGCTGTTGTAACAAGGGTCAGCCAGTCCTGGTCAATAGTCTTGACATCTCGTACTGGACCACCTGAAATTCACAAACACTTTTCAAAGGCAGCCACTTGTAGAGGACATTACAGTAGTCCAAATGGGATGTAATAAAGGTATACATGACCATGGCAGATCAGACATTTCTAGGAATGGGCACAGTGGGCGCGTTAGCTTCAGTTGCGCAAGCACACTTTTGGCCACTGCCAAAATTTGGGCACCCAAGTTCAAGGCCGAGTACACCCAAACTGCAAGCCTGAATTTTCAGGAGGAGAATAACCCCATGCGTCCAGAATCCCTATTCTCTCATCTGCTTTTTGACCAACCAGGAACGACTTTGTCTTGTCAGGATTAAGATTCAATTTGTTTGCTCTCATGTAGTCCATTGTTGTCATCAGACACTGGTTTAGAACTAGAAAAGCTTCCTTGGATTTGGATGGAAAGGATAGCTAGAATTGGGTGTTTTCAGTCTATTGGTGGCACTGGACCCCTGAACTCCAGACAGTCTCTACCAGAGGTTTTATGTTTATGTTAAATAGCAGTGGTGATAAGTTGGAACCATGAGGGGCTCAACACACCAACAGCCAGGGCATTGAATAGGAATCCTCCCAGCACCACTGTCTGAGTCCCCCCCCCCATCCAAGAAAAACCAGTGCCACCATTTTCACAATACCTCCCAGTCCCAGCTGAGACAGACGCCTCAAAAGGATACATGAGGCTGGTGCAGAACCACTTTTAAGGAGAAGATTGTGACAACTCCTGAGAAAGCTATCCCTGGACACAGTGATTTAGGACAACTACCGCTAAGTTGCCTCAGTGGCAAAGAGCACGTATTCCCGGCTTCAGCTGGTATGACAGCTATGATCATTCCTGGACAGATAACCTCTAGATTAGACAAATGTAATGAGCTTTATATGGGGCTGCCCTTAAGACTGGTTTGGAAGCTGCAGCTAGTACAGAATGTGGTGGTCTGATTGCTCACTGGCATATCCTGCCACACACATATGGCTCCTGGGCTGAAAGCTCTACATTGGCTGCCAATTAGCTATCAAACCATGTTCAACTATCCATGTTATTGATAGTTTATAATGCCCTAAACAGCTGAGGACCAGGCTATCTGAGAGATTGCCTTCTCCCTTATAGACTGCCCTATTGATTGGTTTTATGCATTTTGTTATAATTTCATTTTGTGAACCACTTTGTGATTTTTTTTAAAAAAAGAAAAGTGGTATATAAATTTTCTTGAATGACACCTTCCTCCCCTTCATGGAGCTGATCCTCATATAGGAAGAAGGAAGTGTGACAAGCAGACAAAACCCTGTTCACTCTAATATAAGAAAAAGAATGTGTTTCTTGGTCTGGATACCATCAGCATTGTGGCTTACCAATACATCGGCTCTTTGCAAAATAGACACATGCATGGTAGTAGCATTTTTTTGATACAGAATGCAAGATGTGGGAATTTCTATAACAAACCGTTTATGTGTGGATTCTTCTGAAAATTGGCCCTTGAACTTGCAGGTTAGCTGCAACCTGCAAGTGTGTGTATGTCTGTGTGAGTGCCATACACTGTTTCCTCAATGCACATGGATAGTAAGCGGCTGTATTCAAACCCCCCCCCCCCCCAATACCATTAGCAGCTACCGTTTCCAGACCTTAGGAGCCCTTTGTGGTGCCATGCTGATGAGAGCTTGCTCTCTTACCATGGCCTAGCAAGCCCTTGTGACTTCTTTTGAATGATCTAACTGAACAGCAGGGAGTTGCTAATGGAGTTACGGGTTCATATTGGTAGTGGTTTCTGACCTGCAGAAAAAAACAGCCTTTAAAATCCCCTGATACTTTAGTTACTGCTCCCTGCTTTGAAACCAGAAGGCTTTCTTCAGATTTAGATTCTTTACTCTAAACTTCTGATTACCTGTCCTCCTGAAATATGTTTTGCATAAAACCCATCTACTATTTACTAGAATAGAAAGTAAACAGCACAAATAAAAAGAATAGTATATATATAATGTGAAGACATGACTTAGAATAGAAATAGGGGTGAGACTGGGGGAATAATTAATTAGGATTAAATTGCATCACCACAATTACAGTGTGTCCCTCTAATTGTAGGATGGGGATTCTTTTATGTGTTTTTATAACATTGTCAGAAGCAAAAATACATGCATTTTTAAAAAAAGAAAATGGGGTTAGGAAGGGGGATATATGTTTAAAATCATATGATTCAGTATCTAGTATGCTGACGGACTAGCCAAAGCCTGCATAAGCAGGGAGAACTAGGTGAAATCCACTACTTGGATGGACTGAGTGGGTGTTACTCTTCCTGTTACTGGCCCAGAAATCCAGCTCACATAATTTGCATATTAAGTTAATTATACATGTGAAAATCTTTAATATACAGAATTGGGCAGACTGAATTAGCATACCTCATTTGTGTTATTTCCAAAAGGCACTTTATACCAACCAGGGGGCAGAGGCAGTGGAGGAAGGGGCTATGAAGAGCCTTCCCATTTGGTCGTTTCTCAACGTCAGGGAAGTACAGCACTTCCATAAGAGAGCTACCACTCTTCTTCAAGAGCAGAACAGTGGATGCTGATGATGGGTTACTACTTAATCAGTTTGTAAGCCCAAATAAATAATAAATAAATAGTACAGGGATTCATTGGAGGGTGCTCAAAGTCCCTGGCTTAAGAAAGCTTGGATCCATTTCAGGTGGGGTCTAGCCCCCTTTGAGCTGCACTGAGCACAAAATTACCTTTATGCCCTGCCTCTACCTGGCCCCTCATTTTCAATTAGACAAAAATCGCTTTCCTTCAGTAAGTACAGGCAGTATAGAGGGCTCATTTCCACAAAGGAGAGGCCTTGCAGGCCTGGAAGTAATTTGGCTGTTTGCAGCAGTGTGACCATATGGAAAGGAGGACAGGGCTCCTGTATCTTTAACAATTGTACTGAAAAGGGAATTTCAGCAGGTGTCATTTTTATGCATGCAGCACCTGGTACAATTACCTCTTCATCACAACACGTAAAGCTGCAGGTAAATTCCCTCTTCATCACAACAGGTAAAGCTGTGTCTGGTCCTGCTAGACAGGGTTCCTGCAGCTTTACCTGTTGTGATGAAGAGGGAATTTCACCAGGTGCTGCATGCATACAAATGACACCTGCTGATATTCCCTTTCCCATACAACTGTTAGATACAGGAGCCCTGTCTGGCTTTTTGTATGGTCACCCAAGTTTGCAGTAACATGGTGAACATAGCTGGAGACTTTTGGTGCAACGCTTCATAGAAGTGATTAAGAACAAGGAGCAAACTCTGCATCAGGTGTTACAAACCTCAGCCCAAAAAACCAAACATCTTTCCCCTGCCACCCCGAGTGCCATCCCCTTTCCCTCATTCATTGATTGATGGGTGCTTTCCTTTTTTTGTGCATTTTTGGCCCCACTGCTTTTGCCTTCAGTCCTGCTCCCTGTGCCTTTCACCAACCCACCAATGGAATGTGCCCCATAGAGCTTCTCCAAAACTGAATTTGCAGTCTGGGCTGAAAGTCATTCCCCTTCCCTTATTCTGAATGATGTTTCCTGTTGCCATCATGGTGCTTCTTGTGTGGTTGGAACAGAGCTCTCTCTCCCTCCCTCCCTCCCTCCCTCCCTCCCTCCGTTTTTGTGTGAACATATGGCCTCATGCACAGTTGCCAGGACATCAACATTTCCCTAGTTTTCTCTTAAACAGTGAGGGCTAGAAACTTTTGTGAAAGCTCAATCTTGCCAATCAAAGTTACTAATAATACCAGCCTTGCTGATTTGTGGAGGCTTTTTTGTTACAGCCCCAACGGTTTTCTGTGAAGTGTGGAGGGCTCCCTTTCTGTAAACATTTAAATCTTACTTTTTCAGTGTCCTTTTGCTAATGGAGTCATTTTTATTCTGATATTTTTAAGATTAAAGTTTTATTTGTTTTCGCCATTTGTTTTGAAATGTGTGGGTTTAAAAAAAATCATTGTGCAAGCTCTTGAAAAGCGTTATATCTTTATTTAATTTAAATAAATCTGCCCAGATGTTTCATAACCTGAGTGGGAAGCTTGAAATACAGGCAATCCAGCAACATGTATTGTAGCACAGGGAGCTTGAACAATACCCGTATGCATTTCAAATCATTTTTGGTATGAGCAGCATCCAGTTGACACTAAAAGGTAGGGACTCATAACAAAAATCATACTCAACATGGAATGCGTCCTGTTGACTTCAAACAAATGAGAAAAGGCAAGCCTACTCCCTTTTTTTTCACCTCTCTGCCAAAATTAAAGCTTTTCTACAATGCCCATTCTAAAAAAGAACAAGTGTTTGGTGCACCTTCAGTAATTGCCCCCCCCCCCGCGCGCACATTTCATTATAATAGCATTTGTTTCAGTCTCAGAAAGGCAGGGGCGGAGAGGGACAGGGTGTATGGCCAAAAAAAGCTATGGAGGAAAGTTTTTTTAAAAAACATTTATTTTAAACATTACATCAAGAAAAATGGTACTTCTTTTAGCCACCTACTTTTCCTTTCATGCTTTGCCCTCCTGACCATGAATTTTGGTAGAGTTGGTTGGTAAATATGATTCATTAATTTCTTTTAGCTGTCGGTGCTGCAATAAACCCATTGGTGCCAGCCGGTCTAGGGGCTGCTTCAGTCAACAGCTAATGCATTTTGCTTTGCAAAAAGCTGATACCCAGCACCAAGATTTTTATTTCATTAAAAAAATTAGAAGACGTGGCCGTGTCATATAACATTTCCAAACCACTGAGAAGTAATAGTGCTTTTTGTTGTTGTTGCTGGGGTTTTCTTTTTGTCATATGCCAGCTACAGTGCCAGGGTTTAATTAGCGAGGTACAGTTCTGAATTTTGTTCACAAAAGTAACTTTTAACGTTTTGTTTCCTATTCAGCTTGCAAAAGACAAAGAGCGCCTGCAAGCTATGATGACACACCTG
Organism: Elgaria multicarinata webbii; assembly: GCF_023053635.1. NCBI lineage: Eukaryota > Metazoa > Chordata > Lepidosauria > Squamata > Anguidae > Elgaria > Elgaria multicarinata. Next base: position 132,735,168 of record NC_086173.1, read on the forward strand.
CATGTGAAGTCAACTGAACCAAAAGTTACCCCTCAGCCTGTAAGTACTGCACAGAAAAAATAATAATAAAGCTTCGCAGAAGCCCCTTGTTATTTCTCCTCCTGAGAGCACGATATAAGTGCAGGCTTTTAGAAAAACAACAACAAAGTGAAGAGATGAGTCTGTCTTTTGTTGCTAGGCTTGGAATATTAACAATGAGGAAGTATTTTTAGAGGGGTGGCTGTGTTAGTCTGTGTTTCAGGAAAACAACGGAGTCCTGTAGCACCTTGAAGGCTAACAAATTTATTATGGCATAAGATTTTCTGGACGAAAGTACACTTCATCAGATGCAATCTGGAAATATTTGATTTTGTGGTTGCTTTACCAAAAAATGGATAAGTAATTCATCCCCCCTGCATTAGTTTAGCTGCAATCCTATTCTCCCTTACCTGGGAGTAAGCCCCACTAAACTCAGTGAGACCTACATCTGAGTAAACATGTACAGGATTACGCTATACATAGCCATGTCTATGCAGAAGTAAGTCCTATTGAGCTTAATGGAAGCTCTCAGTAAATATGTATACAGTTGCAGTTTAAATCTTACTGGATAGAATAATTTATATGTATAAAATAAACTGTGCCAGGATTAAATACATTTTGTGAAGGATGAACACTACATACCACAACACTTGCTCAGTCATTTACTAGATAGGGAATTTCATTTCAGTTCATTTTTTATAAGAATTTATCGAAATGCACAAATTTGTTCATGTTTGGGATGGAAAGAAGTTGAGATTATAAAAATCTGGATGCAGGAGAAAGCAAAGCTGACACATTCATCTAACCCTATTGCTGGAATACCATCCCTACCTTTTAGAGTGCATATTTTTAAGTAGGATACGAGCAAACATGTAGTAATGGAGATGATCGTTTAATATTTATGTAGTGTGTAAAATATTCTAGATGATAAATGGGTTTGGGATTCATGCCATAAGGAATGCTTGAAGGAATTGGGTAGTTAGGGAAGTTTTTTAGGTTTAACAAAATCTTTGTGTGCTTGAATGTCCCTTCTTTTTTCACTAAGGAAAGAGTTGAAGTGCTAAAGGTACAGAAGTAAATACTCCTTTAAACTGTTCAGAAGGATATTAGCAGAGTAGAACGCTCCCCATCCCTTCACATGGCTCTCTGTCCACCATAGGGAGAATAATTCCTTCCTCCCTTCACAGTAGATTCTAGGATAACTCTGGAATGCCTTCATATGACTTAGTGAACATGATCTTCCTTGCATAGAAAAAAGCTGAGAATATGCTCCTTGATAATGGTGAACTGGAGAGAAGCATTTGCTCCTAAATAGGTCTTTCTGAAGTGAGCAGCTCTATTTATGTGAATTCAACATTGGTGGGGGGAAATTAAGGGACAATATGACAGTTTTTAAATATGCAAATACCTATTCAGAAAGGAGGGAGACAGTCTGCATTTACAAATCTCAACTATTTGTTCCTAACTTAGGCCTTTCCTCGCTCTGACCCCTTCTACAGCTACTTATTTTCCAGGGAACCTGAGAAATATACAGTCTTTTCTAGGAAAACAGAAGTGCAGTGTTTTAATTATTTTATGTTATCTAGCTCTGTAATGTGTTCTGTTTCAGACATTAATTTTTCTCTACTAACTCCGCCTAGGCAGGCTACCATATTTACTGGGTTAACAGCCTGGCTCCTTTTTATTTCTATCACCATAAATCATACGTGTGTGTGTGTGTGTGTGCGTGTATGTGCTCTTGTGCTTTATTTACAGTGGGAAACAAAGCCAAAAAGGTAAACCAATACTTTGCTATTATGCTGCATCATTGCATATTGATTAAAGCTGCTCGTACTAACTATAGATTGTCAACACTCAATTAATTTTCGCACAACTCAAAAGTAAAATCAAATAAAGGCAGTGTACCTTTAAACCTTACAAATCTTAAAATCAAGAAGCAAATCACTCCCTCAATTTGGAATAAACATGTAAAGCAATTAGGAATTTTAAAGCATTTTGAGGACAAGAGTAAAATAAATGCAGCTTGCATTTTAAAAAATGCTGTATTTCCCTCTGTCATTTTTGGATATGACTGTCTGATTTTGACAGATGAACTGTCTTTTAATGTTAGATCAAACGTTTATGAGAATACCTGATCCCTTTTAGTCTTTTGATCTATCTTGTTCAGGGATTTTGTGCAAAATAGATTATATTTTAATGGTGCAAACAGCACAACAGTTCTCTAAGCATAATGTGTAGCTGAGATATTCCGTCTCTTATTGATTTAGGTTTGTTTGTTGTTTAATTCTCCTATTCTCAAAAATACTAAACGTAAACAATATACATGTGATAGACAGAGAACTGCTTGAAGAAAACCTGGTAGTTCCCTGTGTCCCAACACCTGGAGCTCATGCTACAGCCCAGTTGATACGGAATAGTTTAATCTGTTTTGTTTTGTTTTACTTTTGTTGAACCCATTCCCAAGCCCCCCTTTCTCTTTTTCACAAAGTCGTAGGGGTTCTGCAAACAATGTAGATGTGATATCATGCAAGCATGATATCCACCACTCTCTAGCTGAGCACCCCCGGCACATACTAAATGTGAACCTTCAAAGTAGAATTTCACTGCTAAAGCAGCAGGTGATGCTACACTGTTTGAGATGAGGGGAGGGACTTTGGGAGCTCTTTTAGTGAACATCCAGATAAATGTGGTTCCCCTGACCCTGCAACACTATAGCAGGAATGGTGAACCTGAGGACCACCAGATATTGTCAGACTCCAGCTCCCATCAGCCCTAGGATTGCCAGTGATTAGAGATGACGGGAGCTGTTAGTTTACAACATTTGAAAGGCTACAGACCCCCTGCTCTACTCTATAATTGCAAGATGAGAAGCAGTGTTCAACCAGTTAACCAGTAATCTTGGACCTCCAGCAATACCAGTTTGGGATACTCTAATAAGTACTGCTACATAGCCAATAAACAAGAAAAAGTAGTAGGAAAAGTAAAACTGATCTAGGGAAAGGGGGAGGGAGGATGCACTGTCTTGATTAGTATTAAAAATGTTTTACATTCTGGAAAATTATAGCTTTCGTGGGGACCTCCTACTAAATTTATTTTTAACTGCTCTATTGAAAATTCTGTACCACTAGTCAACATTATCTCTCAGTTGCTCAGCACAGTGTTTCTCTATTAAAAGAAATAGGCATGAATATTTTTGACTGAAAAATTAATAGCTTTTGAATTCATACACAGCAGGTTTTCTTTTCCAAAGAAGTCCAATATCGCTGCACAGCACTTGTATAACCATTTATTTAGAGTCCAAGTCAAACCTTTGACAGCTAGAGCAGTGTTACAAGCCAACATAAAGAACTCCAAGATGTAAACCAACAATAGGCAGTCTGTGTGAGGTTTGCCATTGTCAAATACATAGATTGTTTGGATTAGTTTATGTAAATGTACTGTTGTATTACCCTTTGAGAAAAAAAAGATCACATTTGTGTATGAAAAGTGGTTTCGTTCACAGGCAGCATTATAAATTCCTTATCCTTTAACTTACATGTTAGAAGTAAAAATTGGTGCCTGACAGGCCTATATTGTGTGACACTCTGTTGTTGGATTGAAACGGCCTTCTTTTCATTTATTGAAATATAGAAAATTTTATTATAGATACCATCAGATAAATCAGAAATTATTAAAATATGTATAGGTGAAGCATTCAAAAATTAATTATAAAATGTAGGAATATAGTGTTTTGCATATTGTGCTTTCCCTGTGAGGAGGAAAAATAGCTCAGGCATCACAGAGTCTATGCTAGACCTCAGTCCTTTCAACTCAGCAGGATAGAACTTTGACTAGAAGAGATCTGATGACCAATACTGCAGTGCAAAGTATTCTTTACACCCAGTAATTAATTTTTCCTTTCTCCCCATAACTGATGCAAGGTGTATGTTAGCTTTAATATTTTTGGTCCATTTTTAAAAGAAGTAGCTCATCGCTGATCCAATAAAACAGGGATACAGAATTGCAGCTTTTTAATGACTGAGTGGGCGAATTTACGAGAAAGAGATATAAAATTTGAAAAGCTTGTAATGCTTATATTAAAAATTATTATAACCAGCTAAAAAGTGTGGTGCTTGTTGTACAATATATGCCTCAGCTGAATATAATTTGGTTGCCATTGATGTTTCTCATTGGTCAAGTGCTAGCCTTGTCTACTATATAAATTAGCACCATATTTTGCTGAACTCTTTGATCAGTTCCCGGGGCTGCACAATGAATCAGGAATCCACCCAACCACAGAGAGCAGCAACTTGTCAGATATAATCACAGGAAGAAGCATGTATGAGATTATCTCCTTAAAATAAGTGATCTCTTAGCAGTGTGTTGGAGTGCCTGCACGTTTCGTAGCTATCATATATCAGCCACTTGCTTAAGGTCCTGCTGAAGTGAATGGAATTCCAAGAATTGTTTAGTGAAAGCATTTTACTTTATCAACAGCTGATTCGTGTGTGTGTGTGTGTTCGCGTATACCAAAAGTATTTGCCAAGTTGCAGAAAATATCATTAAAATATGTTCATTATGCAAGCAAGTACCATTGGCGTGCAAACCAAGTTATATAGGTCTGCTGGGGTGAGGGAACAAACCCAAAATTTCCCTTAACCGAGTGCAAAATTAAATTGCAGCAAGCAGGTAGCAGTATATGCAAAGTCGTATTGTTCAAAATTCTTCATTTGCTTGTGAAATTCAGTCACTGGATGGTGTGAAGGTCAGCAGCCAAATATATGTGTAAGACAACACTTCAGTCAAGTTGTATTGGCAATGCTAATGGTCCAAATCTTTTGTGTGTGACTCCTCTAAAGGTTCCCATACAGGCTACCGCAGGTGACAATATTATAGGCTTCAAGGACTATTGCTCTAGTTCAGAATAATAGTTCTTTTCATGTCTTTAGGGCCATGGTGAGAGGAGCGTCATTCCTGATCTATTTTACACAGTCTACCTTGTGTTCATATCCTGACCAGGTCAGGAGGTGGAGACTGCTTCTCCACATTTTTTGTTTTGTTGATTGACCGGGTGGCGCCTCGTGTGGCGCAGAGTGGTAAGCGGCAGTTACTGCAGCCGAAACTCTCCCCACGGCCTGAGTTCGATCCCAGCGGAAGCTGGTTCTCAGGCAGCTGGCTCCGGTCGACTCAGCCTTCCATCCTTCCAAGGTCGGTAAAATGAGTACCCAGCTAGCTGGGGGAAAGGTAACTGCAACTGGGGAAGGCAATGGCAAGCCACCCCACTATAAAGTCTGCCATGAAAACGTCAGCGAAAGCAGGCGTCCCTCTAGGAGTCAGCAATGACTCAAGTTCCTTTCCTTTCCTTCCTGATTGACTAGGTAGGAATTCAATGAACGTTAAAGTACTCCAACAGCCTTGTAGTTCTTCATACCTCTGCTTTCTGTTATAGCCTTCCTGTTCTTCTGAGACTGGGAATGAGGGTGATTGTCCTCAGATGAACTATCAATCCTTGTAGGTTTTGTTAATTTGGAAGAACATTTAAGGCCTTTATTTCATGATTTACGCAAGGTCACCTTAAATTGTCTGCTGTTTCGGTCACTCCTGTTTCAAGAAATTTCAAGAGTTTAAACAACAAGTGTAAGGGACTGGACAATATCAGTCTCTGTTTTTAGACACGCAACTTCAAAAATTGGTTGTAAATATCTTTATGTTGCATCCAACTATTACCTGATATTATAAAATAAATAAAATTTATATCAAAGAAATAAATCAGTATTTTTCTGTAAATTATTTGCTGTCTGTTAATTTTTTTTGCTTTATAACAGAGCTTGAAACTATTTACAATCCAACACCTCTTCAATTATTTTCATTCATTTGTGAGGTTGAGATGACAGAGGGAAACCAAGGCCCAGTGTGCTTTTAGATGGCACTACATAGCTACAAATTGCTTCTCAGGAAAAGGAGAAGGAATGTATTCTTTCTTTTACTCAAAAGTGTTTTTTTGCATACCTGGCAGTACATCCGTCTTTATGGAGCTGACATAACTGTTGGCTATTTTTTATGTATTTTCCTTTACCCTAACCACAGCAATTAGGATTGTTTTGAAATCCTGTTTTTAGCAACTGTAAAAACAAAGCATTAAAAAATAGCCTTTTAACTGTGAGGTAATGACTGAGCATTTTAGCTGCTGTAGCTGTATTTTATAGTTTGAAAAATAATGATATGTAGCAATAAAAAGAGATTTGCAAATGCAACACACAAAAGCTGTTTTTATATACTTTTTTTCATTAAGTCCCACTCCTCAACTTGGGTTTCCTTAGTATCCCTGCCAATAACAACACCTGCTAAGTGATTGCTGCCTGCCAAATCCTGTATTGCGTGTGTGTGTGTGTGTGTGTGTGTGTGTGTGTGTGTGTGTATATATATATATATATATATATATATATATATATTCAAAATTCATATGTAAAATTTTCATGGGTGAAGTGTTAAAGCATACAAAATCTAACAGACCCAATACCCATCCAGTTTCAGTGGCTAGCCGTCAGTGCCCATTTAATTAAGCGCCCAAGGTCCAATTATAGCAACTGTTTCAGCCATGATCATGGTGGTATTACTAACAGTAGAGAAATCAGTGCCCTAAAGCACCACAGATGGGCTCAGTATAGCTTGCATGATTATTCTGTTTAAAATGTGTCAAATCTCCTGGTGTGTATGCTGTTGTTGTTTTTTGTCACTGTTTGCATGCATTGCCTTCAGATTTAGACCTAAAGGAAGCCATTTTAAATATATCTATATCTATATGTAATGTGTGTGTATGTGTTCACACACTTGTAAAAAAAAAAGGCATATTGTTGATGATTTAGTAAACAATAGTGAGATGAGGCTGAGGGGGAAAAGATTCCTCAACCACAGTAAGATATTTCTTCGAGTTTATTTTTCCAAATGATATAGAGGAAATTCAAATGTTAGGGTTGTTGCTGTTGTAGTTGGAATGAGTACGTTAGGTCAAATTGATGTAGGCTTAAAAGGGCAAAAAAATAAGAATTTGGAGGAAATTAAATGTGTGTGTACAATGGAAATATTCGCCATAGTAATTTTTTAGAAAATCCCAATTTGAGAAAAATGTTATAGTGATTAGATTTTCTGGACAGTTCACATACTTTTCTTTAAAGCCCTCTTGCAGTAACAACACTGCAGAAGATATTCCAGAAACAAAAAAAGCAAACCGATGTATATACAAGAATGGATTTCTGTTGGTCATAGCACTGTACATATTTTTAAGATATGTAGTACTTCTCCTTAGGCAGAATGTAAAGTCAGCCACGTCTCAGCAGTAGAGAATAAGGTTAGTTTTAATTCATAGGTATGTTCCATGTTCAGGTGCAAAATCCAACTATTTCAAACCGGTACTGAATTGTATAGTGATTATTAATGTAATAACTGGAGATGCTTACAAAATGTATACCAGTAATGCTGTATCTGCTCGTTATTGTGATAAAAGTGAGTAGTTAATTGTCATAAATGCTAATGGCTAATCCTGTCATCCATCTCTTTCACTGGACAAAATAAGCTTGCGCTAGCATGTCCGGTACGATGGGACTACTCTGTAATAATAAAGCGTGGGTTGAGACTTGCCTGTTACCCTCTAGCAAAAATAATAGCTCATCCAAATAAATTACACCAAATTGGAAACTTTGTATGTCAAATTCCTTTATGAGCAACTTTTCAAATCGCAGCAACATGTTTCAAATAGAAAATGCAAACATTGAGAAATGGTGTGGCATTTCCATCAGGAAAATAAACCCTCCCAGTCCAAGCCCTTCCTGACCTTTGCCCTCATAATCATCTTTAGCTGCTGCAAAACCAGCAACAAGATGGGGCTTTTTCCCATTGTTAATTGATGACGATATTAAGATTTAATAGTTTATGATGAAGAGTAATATTTTAGGATTGCAACAAAGAAAACAACACCATTCATGGAGTAGTTCTGCTCCACTTCACAATTAATAGCTGAATTTGAGGCAATGCTCTCAGCATTTTTATCAAATGCACTCAGAGTAAATTCTCTCTCTGTTACATTTTTGGCATAGTGGTTTGCAAAGATTGGGCCTCTTGAAAAAGCAGAGATGCTGTCATCCAGCAAAATCTGAAAAACAAAACTTCCATACCAAGCGTCAAGGTCATCATTTCATTAACTTGTTGGTTCTGTCTACCAACAGTTGTCTGAGGTGAAACACAAAGCTGGGCTAGATTTCTACCTTCCACCACCTTCCCCCTTTTCTTCTTCCTCTTTCCTCTCAGACTGCAGTCATGTTTAATTTGGAAACCGGGCTCCTTTGGCAAATTAGCAATTAGAACAATTTTGTGGGAATATGTATATGTGTCATTAGTTTTCCTGCAAATTAATAGCAAGAGCAGAGGTCAGGCAGAAATTTTCCACTTGACTGCAGTTTCTCTGTCAAGATTTGGCACTTTGTTTTGGAACGGCCACAGCTGCTCAAAGCCACAGCCTTCCTCTAGGAACTGTCTTTTAATTAGTTTACCTCGTAGCCATTATTACAAATATTACTGCCTCCCCCCCTTGAAATAAAATTACTGTTTCTACAAAATATTCCGGTGACATCTTGCACCATTGCACATTGATGCTGGGGTCATTCGAATGCGGCGTTTAATCATTAGATCACCTCCATAAGCATCTCCTAATTAGAGTCCTTACAATACAATTTTATCTGGTAATTAGCTAAGATTGGCTGCTTCCTCTGTAGCTTATTAGTGGCAGCCCAGCAGTGGGTGTGAATCGCAGTGTCATTTGTCAAGCCTGTTAAAGGCGGCACCCCCTCCCTTTGCTCTTCCTCACTTTCTGTGTTTATTTCTAGTTGTAGTACCTACCTTGAAAAGCCTAAAGAAATTTAACTCAATTCAAATTATTTAACTGAAGAACGTTGACCTTTGGGCGCTCTCCCCCCCCCCCCACTTCCTAGTAGAAACAGATTAAATGTTTAAGCTTTTAAACAGCAAAAACAGAATTGAACTTGTTTGAAATTGAGTGGTTTGAACAGTAATGATGAAACAGTATCCCCGCTCTTTCTAGCAGGGGAGCCAATCTACTGAGTTTGTGCAGTGGAAGAGCCCTGGAAATTGATTCAGATCTGTTCATGCTATTTAAAAACGCCCACTTTAAGGGCAGAGATAAAACAGAGTAGATTTAATTTCTTAGTGATACTTAGTTGCACTATTGTTGTTACTATGCTTTTTTTTAATCATAAGTGATGGATGGATAGCAGAGGGGCAGAACAAAATGGTGCAATCAGCCAGTAACTGCTAAATAAAAGGACTTAAGATAGCCTATCAGCATTTTGCACAACTAATTTGAAAGCACATGCTTTAGGTTTTTAAGTGAGAACACAGCCACAGGTAAATTCTAAGCCTGCGACTGTCAGTTCATGTCGCTGCATGTTTCTTTTAAAAGCAAAATAACCGTATTACCTTTTAGCCACGAGAAACCAAGAAGAGCCTGCTGGGTTGGATCAACGATTCAACCAGTCCAACTTTTGTTTCCAACAGTCAGGTCTAGTTCATACTCCATTGCTACTTCATGCAATCTTAATTTTCCCACCCCTTCTCGCTCAGCATCTTGTGTTCATTCCTCAAATCCTCCTGTGCTGTTTTTCTGCTAAACTCCACCACCAGGTATTTTTTGCTGCCAGTGACACATTGAACAGTAGGATATCTTCAGCAGGAAAACATAGGCAGAAGCAGTCACAATCCATCTCAGTGCCCCCATGGCTGCTTTTGGTTATGTAACCTGAGGAAATATGCTGATAATGTAATGTGTAGTTTGGCCCTAAGAGGGGACCGTAATTGGTGAAAGTTGGGTGGAGTGCAGCACTCCTTTTGTTTATGTCAGCTCCACATGCCCCAAGGTTCTGGGGTGAGGGCAACTATCCTGCCCCACTCCCTTGAGAGCTTTTCAAGTGCCTCTTGAATTGTGACAGCAGTCTGTACTGCCTATTGAGTTGGGCTGGCTTTGCAAACATTGACCTAGCAGGTGTTTTTAGGAAGCATGGAGTAAGAAGCCCTCCCCTATTGTTTGTCCTTGATATCTGGGATCCAGAGATATACTGCCTTTTAACATTGAGTTATGTTTAAGAGTTAACTTCCCTCTCTGTCACCACGATCCTATGATCCTTCATTTGTCTTAAATGATTCTGAGTGCTTGTAAAGCCCTTGTAGCTGTGAGGATCTGAGTGCTGTGAGATTTGTATTTGTGGGGTGGTGGTGGTGGAATGTACATGTAGTTCAACTATGCATTTCTTGGTAACAACTGGTGTCTTGTTGATATGGTATATAGTCCTATTCTTCTTTGTATGTGGATTATGTTTGTAGATAGCTTATTTATTTGCTTTTATTAACCCAACCTATCTCAAGTATTTGAGGCAGATTACAAATAAGTAATGTATTATATTTGAAATATTAAGTAATGTATATAAGATATGTTATTGTGTTATCCAGTTACATATACAGAAAGACAATTAATAATGAGTCTTTTGGGCAACTGTTTCCAGTCAATCAATTCTCAATGGAAATCTCAAAATATCAATGATAGCAAGGAAAAGAACAATTAAATTTAAAAAGTATAATCAGTATTGATCATAATAATTCCTTACGGCAAGAAATATATTTTTTCTATCTTCACATGGGGCCTTGAATATATTTTCTTAAGAAAATTGCCTTGAATTAATGCTGATAATTTTTACAAAGGAAACAAAAGAAAGCGTTGGTAATACCAATGGAAGTTCTGCAAACTTGCATAATGAGAGCAACTATTTGAAAGTATTAGTCAATGGGGGTGGGGGTAGGATTTTTATGGATCTAGTATGTGTTCTTCTAACCTGCGATTTTAACTTACTATAGATAACACTTTTATGCTATTTACATTCAAACTATATGTCTGTTTTGCTACACTTACAGTGAAATCTTATACAATACCACTCAGAAAAGAGTTAAATGTAACTATACTCACTCTTAGGTTAAGGGAATGTAAGACTTTAATGTTAATGTATAGGATTGCAGCTGGAGGAGCAGTCAGATTGACTCTGAAGAATCTTATGACCTCTCAGACACTGTGGCATTCGTAAGATTCTTCAGAGTCCCCCCTCCAAGCTCGGAGATAGGACTCTGACCTCAGAAGGGGGAGTCAGAGATTGGCACACCCCACCCCCTCGCAGCCAGCATGGAAAGAACTGTGTGGCTGCTTTCCGTCACTAGAAAAGCAACCTTGGAGAAGGAGGAAACAGAACATTACGGGGGGGAGGAGACTGCAGAGGCCAAGATATGAACTATCCCGAGGCTCCCCAGCCTCCTTCCCCCTCCCCAGCCCAATGCACCCCAGATAGACAGGCAAAAAAGCCTGTCTAGCAAACAAAACCCAGGGTTCCGCTCATTCTGCCCTGCATAGAATGATTGTAAGTCACCGAGTTCAGGGGCTTATGAACATTGAGGCCGCAATCGATAGGATTGCACCCTTAATGTATACAATGCCAAAATAGGTGTGATGTCAAAAATGTCTTAATGCATCTCCCATATCTTGTTTGTTGTTGGTAAAATATCAGCTGGGGGCGGTGAATTGATGTGGAAAGGGTTTTTAACCCTTTCTACCCATACTGACTCCCTGATGTAAATCCCTCCAAGAGCTGTTATTAGCCTCAGCGAAGGAAATGTAGTAAATGTAAAGGCATGAACATTGTGCCTTGTCATATCTTCTCCTTTAGTTCTCTATTTTCCAGGTTTCCCTGAGAAGAAAATATGGTTCTAAAACTGCTTGAAGTCTGAAAATTTAATACGCTTATCTGGTCAAGATAATAATTTAGTAGTTGTGAGACTTGAATGCCAATCTTTACCGTGACTACATGAAAACATTCACTGGACCCTAAAGTGACCAGATGTGAAGGAGGCCATTGCTCATCTACCTTTATCTTTAATACTTATATGGAAGCAGGAACTTTGGCAGGTGCAGTTTGTTAGACTGGGCTGAGAAAAGCTGAACCACCTGAAATTCCCTGCTGTGGCATGAAAATCAGTAGTGGTTTTTTTCCCTAAAGGACATACTTGCAATGAAAATTGTGGGGTAGTTTCAGATTGTTAAAATCAGAAAGAATATTAGTAGTAGCTGTGAACTGTTAGTCTGAATAAGATAGATTGTTGCTGCTGTTGTTTAAAAAAATACTTAAGATTTAAGAACTAAATATTTCATGTATCTATTTGCTTCTGGGAGTTTTTTGTTTGTTTGTCTTTTGAAACCCAGCCTGCACTGGTATGCGTAGGCTTATGTACGATAGCTTTTGCTTGAGACTTCATAGACTTATTTAATGACATAATAAATCTTTTTGCTGTGCATTCATGTGGTTGATTCTGCTTGTTGTACACATGGATCATGTGTAGTGCGTAGTAGATTCTGCTTAAGACTTCATGGACTTATTTAAAGACATAATCAATGTTTTGCTGTGCATTCATGGGTATAAGAAAAATTTAAAAAATATTTTCATATCTCTTAATTTTACTTAATCATTTCATAAAATACTTCAGAGTGTTCAAAGCAATCTAGACATACGTAATTACAATAATGCCATAAAGTAGGAGTGTATTATTAACCTTATATTGCAGGTGATGGCGTGGGGAGCAGGAGCTGATGTTGAAGACAGTTGCTTGTCTAAGGCCAACTGTTCTTGGAACCAGGGCCTTCCCAGCCTGCCGCCCACTTTCTTGATAATTGTTTATTTGTTGTTTCAACCGTCATGGTCATATCAACTTTACAAATGCATAGATAAGCACACAAAAACTTTACAATACAAAATACAAAAAAGATACTAAAAAGGTTTTGCCCACATTCTTAATTATAACAGCATGTCAGTTCATGGGTGGGGTGGGGGTGGGCATGTGAGCATTATTTTTAAACGAAGCCTGCTTCTTTTTCTGTTTTCGTAGCTGAATCTTGTATCTAGTGTCACACTTTCAAAGACTGCATCAGAGGCATCTCCGCAGAGCTTACCTCATACCCCCACCACCCCAACAGCACCCATCACTCCTGTTACCCAGGGACCTTCTGTCATCACTACTACCAGCATGCACAACGTTGGGCCTATCCGAAGGCGGTACTCTGACAAATACAACATGCCCATCTCTTCAGGTAACTAGATGGATGTACAGAAAGGCTCTTAGATTCTTCTCATTTCTGTATTGTTAATGAACGATGGGGCATGCCATGGTAATATGGACTGTTATACTTTATTTAGCAGATCTTGCACAGAACCAAGAATTCTACAAGAATGCAGAAGTTAGGCCGCCCTTTACATATGCATCCTTAATTAGACAGGTAAGTGAGACCATACTGAATAGGCTATTTGGATTCACAGCTGTATGTATATATGATGCTATAGACAGAACCGATTAAAAGCCCGTTAGCATGCAAGAATGCTGAAGCCTTTGCTATAAGGATTTTCCCCCTGCAAGTGCAATACATATACCATAATTGCTTTTGATTAAGTATTACAATACGATGTGATTATTAGGAAATTCATTTCACACAACAGTGAAAATGAGCCTGTTTAAAGATGGCAAGTCAATTATCACAAGCTACAATAATCTCTGATCCCTAGAATTAATCTGAGCTCAAAATAATTACTAAGCTTTAATCAGCTAGTGAAATGTTTTGCATTTCTCTTTGATTCTGCTTTATGAATGACTAATAAATTAATATTTCTGTAAGGAAACAGAAATAAAACTCAAAACAATTAGATAATTCCATTTTGAATTCTGCCATTGAGCTATTAAATACAACCATTAATCTTAGATCATAGTGCGAAGCCTTCTTTTGGATTTTGTGCTCGGAGTCGCATTTTGTTTTATTTATTCAAACAAATGTGCATGTGTGTTTTCAGCTCACTTGGTCTTAGATCACTGTTGCATTTTAATTGCTTTACAGGCCATTCTTGAATCTCCAGAAAAGCAGCTAACACTAAATGAAATCTACAACTGGTTCACACGAATGTTTGCCTACTTCAGACGCAATGCAGCAACGTGGAAGGTATGCCCTATTGCCATGGATGCCTCTCGCTTTACTGTTTGACATGTGCAGAACAGACAGCGCTGCGAACATAACCAATTGTAGCAGTGCGTGGACTTTGAAATTTAGATCAGTTGTTTTGACACACACAGGGTGTCTCTTATCTGCACAAACAACTTGGTGGTTGGCAAAAAAAATATCTACCTTTGAAATACTGCTAATTTGAATACCCATTACTGTTTTTTCCCTCCACATTTTGAGATTAAACTACCACTCTGCCTGTGTAGTTGCTTTTAGCACTGAAGTATTTCAGCTGCTAAGATACAGGGGGAAAGGATAAAGAAGAAGCTTTATCAGATGTGGCTTTATGTACACATTCTTTTAGCTGGAAACCGCACACCCCTTTTCCAAGGATTCATAGAAAAGTAGCTTTTCAGCCAGCTGATACACCTGCCTTAAATTAACATGCCAACATCTCAAAACATTCACTAGTGTATTATGAAACACAATACAGGTTAATTGGGCACAGCAGTAAAGACGCAAGCCAATAAAAATATTAAATCTAGCAATTTAACAAAATACCCCTGGTGTGTTAAATTTCAATAGTTTGGCTCTGTTTAGTTAATTTCTGTATGTGTTTAAATTCTCTTAGAATACCCCTTTCTTTTAAAATGGCTGCAGTCCAAAATGGCACACGTGGCACATGAATATTTTTGCAGAGTTCCCTCTAAGATGCTTCCCTCTGTTTAAAACCCCTAACTGCTATTTATCGTTCCCTGAGTTCAAAACATGGTTTGAGGACTTGGGACGGCAGCTTTTTAAGAGGAAAATGTCACTGTTGCATGCTTGTTATTTTCACGTGATAACACCTTTATGCTCTCATGCCAAGCCCCAAACTACTTTTGAACTGTGAAACAGGAGCAGGAGAGTTAAAAAACAACAACATTTGGAGACTCTATTCTGAAAGCAAAACTCCACAAAATTACCATGCGTATGCTCCTTTGGATCACATCTAGAGACTTCATAGCCAATGAAGCTTCTGTTCAATAAGTTAGATAAGCAACTTGGACCACACTAGAAAGTCTGTATGGGGTGGAGACTATAGGTTAATATCCAATGGGGGCCTTATGTTAGCACCCCAGGTCTGCCAGCAGCACTCATGCAGCTGCCCCCTCCCAGTAGTGGTGCATGCTCAGCCCCTACTGCAGGAGGGTGGGGTATCGCACTTCTGGGGAAATTTTGCTGAAATGAGCAAAAATGCTCGTTTTTGAAAAGGCTGCTATCTGCCCCTTCCAGAAATGAACATTTCTTCTTGTTTTGGTGATTGCACCTGTAAGAGTGATATCGCACCTGCAGTAGGGGCCGAGTGCATAGTGGCATGGACACCCACATGCGCACCACCACTGATGGGCCTGGGTCTCCAGTGTAAGGACCCCGTTTGTATACTACCCACAGTGTTGTGTTTGGGCATGGAAAAAAAAAGGATCAAATTCACACTTGAGTGTCTGTTTTTTTGTTAGTTTGTTACTGCATTTATATCCCACATTTTTTCCTCTTGCAAGGAACCCAGTAGATGTTTTGCTTGTTTGCAATATTTATAAGCCACTTTTGAATTTAAAATTTCCCAAGATGGCATAGAATATCAAAACAACATGTTACAATCTAATAATAACAATAACAACAACAACGCCAAGAAGTTCACTGGATGGCCTCATGGAGGCTAAAATGCCACTCTTACTTTTACCTTTTTGCTAAGCTCAGCTAGATCTGATCAACATTCATTGCATCATTCACTCATTTTGATTAACTTGGTGGGGCAGGGGAGTGGGATTGGAAAGGTTTCAGCTCCACATGCATTGAGCAGAATCCATGCTACTCTTGCTTCGTGGAATAGATCCAGTTGCCTGCCACATTCTCAACGCCCCTCCTGCAAGTGCTGCTCTGTGCACAGTGCTCCTGCTGTTGACATACACAGCACCCAGTCAGCAGTCTTCCCCTGAGTGAAGAGTTGTAGTCGTGAGTAGGACATGTGCACATAAAATCAAGTTGAAAGGCTTGACTGGATTTAGCCCCAGGTGTTTATACATCTAAGCCCCACTCATGCAGGGAATTCCAGTTACATGACTGCCAATACTGATATAATTACGCATTCAAATTTTTACATATGCTGAAGTTATAGAGTTAAGCACTTGAGGAGAAAGTTGCTCAGAACTTGATGCCATAGTTATCACAGAGCCTGGGGGCGGGGATGTCCAGTGCCCTGTCTGGTCATGCTTCCTGGGATCAGTTTCAGTTGTTACAGCCTGATAATGTGGACAAGACGCTTGGTTCAGTCCATCCCACATGTAAATTTGGCCCTTGCCCATCTTGGCTAATGCGATCCAGAAGAGGTGGATGGATTGGGTGGGTCCAGGGGGTGGTAATTGCCTCACTTTTTCAGGGGGTGGTGCCTGCTGCCTTGAAAGAGGCTGTAGTGCACCCTCTCCTGAAGAGGACCTCCCTGGACCCAGAGGTATGTGAGAACTACTGCCCTATCACTAATATCCCCCTTTCAGGCAAGGTGCTGGAGCATGTGGTGGCTGGGCAGCTTCAGATGTTCTTGGAGGAAACTGATTATCTGGACCCTTTTCAGTCTTGTTTCAGGCCAGGGCATGGCACTGAAACAGCCTTCACTGCTCTAACTGATGTTCTACTCCGGGTGAAAGACAAGAGGAGTGCTACCCTGATAATCTTCCTGGATCTCTCAGCAGATTTTGATACCATTGATGGTGGTATCTTACTGGATCGGCTCTGCGAGATGGGAGTAGGAGGCACTGTGTTACAGTGGTTCAGCTCCTACTTGCAGGGCCAATTCCAGAGAGTGGTATTGAGGGATTCCTGTTCCACCCCATGGCTATTAAGCTGTGGGGTGCCACAGGGTTCTATTCTATCCCCCATGCTGTTCAACATCTATATGAAGCTGCTGGGTGAAGTCATTGGGGGTTGTGTGTCATCAGTATGCTGATGACACTCAGCTCTACTTCTCCTTGTCATTGGAGTCAGCTGGGGCGGTGAAGGTGCTGGACCAGTGCCTGGAGGCTGTAATGGGCTGGATGAGGGCTGACAAACTGAAGCTGAATCCTGATAAGTGGGAGCAGTGTGGATTTGGTGGTTCCCATGTCCAGGAATTGGGTAAGCAACCTGTCCTGGATGGGGTTGCACTCCCTCTGAATGAACAGGTGCATAGCTTGGGAGTACTCCTAGATCCATCCTTGTCACTGGAGTCCCAGGTGGACTCCATGGCCTGGAGTACTTGGGGCCAGCTTTGGATGATCCACCAGCTATGGCCTTTCCTGGACCGGGATAACCTAGCCACAGTAGTACACGCCTGCTGACAAGTACATCTCATAGAGACCGTATAACACTGGTCTTAAAGGAATTGCACTGGCTGCCTATACACTTCCAGTCAGAATTCAAGGTGTTTGTAATGACATTTAAAGCCGAAATGCCTTGGGATCTCAATACTTGAGGAGCCCCTCTCCCTATATTTGCCTGCCGTGAGATCTGTTGGAGGAGCCCTCCTCTGCATCCCACCAACGTGAGATATACCCTATGGTGAGACGTGGCAGAGGGCTATCTCTGCTGTGGCACCCCGACTGTGGAATGCCCTCCCCTTGTAGGCCCGACTGGCACCAGCACTGGCTTCATTTCGGCACCAAGTTAAGACATGGATTTTTAACAAAGCCTTTGATGGCTAAATTCACCAAGCCTGTACATAGTTTTAATTGTTTTAATTGATTTTACTGTTTTAAATTCTATACTAGTTTTAACTTATTAATTGTTTAATTTATTTTTAGCTGTGTATATTTATTGTTTTATATTGTTTGTATGATTTTACCTGTATGCCGTCCTGAGATCCTTGTGATATAGGGCAGGATACAAATGTTTTAATAAATAAATAATAAATATATAATTTCTGTCAACTGTCCAGAGAGCTCCAGCTATTGGGCAGGATAAAATTGAAATTAATTAATTAGAGTAGAAATGGAGGTAAGGGAATGGATCCCAAGCTAAAAACATGGATTTTCGTGTGCCTTGCATAATTAGCAGAAGTTATTCCCTCACTTTGTAGTTCCTCACCAATTTCCACATATGTGGTCACAGGATTCTTAATGATTTATTAACTTTCTTTCTGCCAAAATAAAAATAAAAATACATATACATCTGCAATACATTGGACTGTCTGTTTAGCCTCTTCTGAGGGAATGGATGTGTTACAAGGGTGAGGAAATTAGTTACGCTGAGAAATTGCAGTATCAAAGGATTCTTGGAATCCCCTCCCCCATGTAGCTCAGACCTCCCTCTGCTGTTTAATTAATATGATAAATGTGTTATGCCTAACCTTGGTTTGTGCAGTGATTTTAGACAGTCATGATTAGAATGCCTTTCACTATATACTCCTGATAGCATGAATAAGGAGCTTAGTCTTTTGGTTATTTAAACACCTGTCCATATGTTTCTCTGGCATCATGCCTGTAAACTAGTCTCCCTATTGACTGTTGGTAGGTGCTACTTGCTGACCTACACATTCCTGGTCTGCTCCTTTTCTATTGGTTGCCAGTTGACTTTAAGGCATAGTACACCTTAGGAAAGCTTTATTACAAACCTGACTACAGTCAACATAGGGAGATGGTCCTCTTGGTTGATGGGGTGAAGTAGCTTGAATGCACAGCAGAAGAGTACCCCACTTAACTTCCTGGAGGCTGAGAGGGATAATGATAAGGGTGAAACAGTAGTACAGGTTGAAGGGCACAGTGGGGTTTATTCCTGTTCAATAAAAAGTAGTGAACTCCTATGGTATAAAAAGTACCATAATGAAGTATTTTGCTGAAATTCTGTCTACTATACAAGTATACTACTATTGTAAGTGTCAACTCAGCTTAGCCAGTAATCTCTTACAAGGGGCAGTTTTCATATTGGAGCATATGGTGAAAGACATGAATATTAAGAGTTATGTCAGACCTATGTCTGATATATTTCTACTCTGAAATGTGTTGCCATGAACATAATGTATGGAATTACCTGACTAATATTTTCTTGAATTTGGGGCAGGACATAAAAATAATAATAAGCAAACTCAAAACTCTCGATGGTTGCACACAGCTATTTTTCATTTTCTTTGTAGTTTTCCTTCCTTCTTTCAGGAGAGGATACATTTTACACAAAGGGTACCTTTTGCTTCACAAATGTTTTAGCCCTGTTGTTCTGTGACTGGTTCAATATGAGCCAGTAGGTGACACACATATGTAAAATTTGGGTGATGTTTTTTTTTAATTGTTGCTGAGATTTAACTTCTTTTTTTAAAGCCTTGATTCCTAATCAAGGAATCTTGAGATGGTTTCCATGGTATTTCTTTTGCAAATTGTAAACATGTTATAGTCCAGTGTGGAGGGCGGGTGAGGGCCAGGGGACTTGCCGGCTGACAATGCTGCTGTTCATGGACAATGCTAAGTCTCTTTTTCTCATGGAAAGTTTTTTTTTCCAATGTTTTCTCTCTTATACTTGCTGCAGAATGCAGTGCGTCATAATCTTAGTCTTCACAAGTGTTTTGTGCGAGTAGAAAACGTTAAAGGGGCAGTATGGACAGTGGATGAAATAGAGTTCCAAAAACGAAGGCCACAAAAGATCAGTGGGTATGTCCACCATGTTTGAACTTTTTAGCCTAGCTTGGATCATGCTTACAGTTTTAACATAGAGGCTTTGGCTGCTAGATGGTGTTATAGATCACTCCCAGGTAGTTTCACCTTGTTTCAGTCAAGGGGAAACAACAGAAAGCATTTCATCACTACCGTTTGTATGCCCACCGGTCCCCTTCGCCCTTGCTTGCTTGGTGTTTGTTTTGCATCACATGCTAGTAGCTTGTAGGTGGCAATGCATATTAACCCTCACAATCCATTTGCTTATGCTTATTGCATTTTATTTTCTTTTTCCTTTTCCCTGTATTTGATGTCTGTTCTATTCCCCAATCCCGTGTCCCTTTGTTTCCACTTCATCTCGTTTGCTGCTGATCTTATCCCAGGGTGCTATTCGCACCAACCTATCCCTGCATAAGTGCTTTATCAGAGTAGAGGATGAGTTTGGGTCCTTTTGGACTGTTGATGATGAAGAGTTTAAACGTGGCCGTCATATTCAACGAGGCCGTCCTCGAAAATTCTGCCCTGATGAAAACTTTGGCGAGCTTGTTACACAGTAAGAGCTTTTACTTGCTTTGTGTGTGAGTGTGTGTGTGTGTGCGCGCGTGTGCTAATTTCCCCTCCAGTTTTTGTTTTCTGTTGCTTTTGCTTTGCATGATTTATCCATCTCATGTAGACCCGCATTTCACAAAATAGTGGCATTGCCTTTGCTGCAAAAAATAAATCCCGCCTGCTTCTAAATGTCATGGTTGTACATGCATTGCACTGCTTCTTGCAAATGCCTATGCTAACACCTTCTGACATGTTTATGGTGATATTTTCTTACAATGCAGGCAGGCTTATGTGTGAGTTATCATGCTGTTGTTAGGTAACGTTGTATAACCAATGGTGTTAGGCTGATTTCATATTGATAACGTTGTACTTGTTCCCCTGTATGCTCTCAGTACAATTTATATTGCTACAATTAAGAAATTTAAATATTCAGCATTTAAAATCAATGCTCAAAGAGGATTGCTGTGATAGCCCTGAAATGTGCAGAGTGCAGAGAATCTTTTAAAAATTACTGCTGGGTGTCTAAAATTTGATATTTTTATGCCAGGACTTCTTAAAAATGCAGGGGCAAAGCCATAATTTCAATTGAGAAGAAAGTGGCCTCCCCCCCCCCAAATTAAGGCCTTTTATAACAATTTCCCTTAATTTTAAACATCCCAAAATGATATAGAATGTTTTTGGTTCTTATCAATGATTTAGGGGCAGCCTTCCCCAACCTGGCATTCTCTAGATGTGTTGGACTACAACTCCCAGTATGCCCTGATCAGCTGTAGTGGGAGTTGTAGTCCAACACATTTAGAGGGCATCAGGTTGGGGGACACGGATTTAGGGCAAGCATTGTTTTGAGTGGTTTCAGAGTGGTTGTCTTCAGGTGCAATCCACCTCTTGCTGCTACTGAGCATCTTTTCCTTCATTTCAGTAAGGTTTACCCTTTAAAAGTATGGAGGATTCCCAGCAGTAGGATCTTATGGCCAGCAGACTTGGGTGACAATCCTTAATACACTTACTATGCAGTAAGCCCCATTAGATATAATGGAACTTACTTCTGAGTAAAAACATGCATAGGTTTGTGTTGTAAGTTAGTTCCCATTGAAATCAATGTGAAAAGTCTTGACAAGTCATTTCAATGGGATCCGACATTTGGCCCATTCTGGGTTTTTTAGAGCATTTGTGTGTTTTTAAGTGCCTCACAATTAATAAACGTTATTATTATTATTACTCAACTATTACTACTGCTGCTGTTACATCATCATCATTTAGGGCACAATCCTATGCATGTTCAAGCAGAAAAAAAATCCTACGACTCCCAGCATTCCCCAGCCAGCATGGGGATCAGACCATCTCCTTTTCTCAGCTATTCAAGATCAGGGAAATTAATTAATAAATCAAAGAGAAATTGGGGAAGCAGAAGCACAAGTAAATATTATTTCTGGTTTCTCAATCACTCATTTGGATATGGGAAAATCCTCCTTTCTAATTTGGAATTGTTCGCTTGGAAACCATTCCACTAGACAGTGATTCCCAGATTTATTTGTTGGGGCACTCTGGGACACCACAAGAGAAATAAATAAATTAAATAACTAAAGAGAGGAAAAGAAATCCAGCAAGAAAACATTGAACTAAGATGTTCTTTAGACATTCTCCCAGCCTCCCATCTATGAGTAGCTTGGTGAACATTTAAGTCAGGGATGGGCAGAAGATAGATCTCCAGATGTTTTGGACTTCAACTCACAGAAGCCCTTTGCCCATCAATGAAGTCCAGAACATCTGGAGATCTACCTACTGCTCATCCCTGATTCCATGTGGGTTGCGCTTGACTTTTCCATAGTATAAGAAAAGGAGTCCTGTTTCTGTGAAAAACACTTATGTGATCAGCCCCTGCCCACACGATTGGCTTGTTTAAATATTCTCACAGACACACAGGAGCTTCACACAGGTAAGTAGCTCAGAGCACCTACAAAGGGCACCTAGGATTCCAAGACCCAAGGCTATGACTGCTTGTTAGAACTGCCATACACTGGGAAAGGGTTCCATGTTCAGTGAAGGCGAGGACAGTCAAAAGGAGCTATGTAATAAATAGATTGGGGTGGGGTAGGGATGGGGGCATAACATGCATATTACATTGTTTTTCATGTGGAAGAAAACCTGACCTCCTTCAAGCGCACAAGTTGGCTGCATTTAACTTTACTCTTTTTTTATATGTTTTCCTTGCGCAGAAACCCTTCACTTATTAAAAACATGCAGACCAGCCACACCTACTGCTCACCTCTCAATGCTGCTTTACAGGTAAGATTAATGAGTGTGGCCAATATGCCACATAGGCGTGTGTGCCTTTCCTACTCGTTTCAAAATATATTAGCCTTGCTCTAATTAGATATTAAATTTTAATTCCGTTAAACTTTTTTCTTAAGTGCATAAAGCATCATGGTCCCTGGAGGCAAACACATATCAGGCTGTTTCAGCATTAGCTAGATGCTTAGCATTTTGAATATTGTGGCAAAAAAATTAAAAGTTCACTTATTAATATTTATCAGCAGTATCATAATTTCCATCCTCTTATTTCAGAATTTCACTTGAGGCAAAAATACCACAAGTGTAATTACTCTAGCACAGCTATTAATGTGCTGAATGATAGGATACTGTGTCACATGACCTTCTATTGTTCGTCGGTTTAAAGGGAAAGCAGATCTCTACACACACACACTTTTTTTTTTTGAGGGTCTTTCAGATGCATGTTTTTCTGTTGTTAAATAGCTAAGGCTTACATCAAAATGGGAAAAAAGAGATGTCAGTTTAGTTCTGCTGATAAAAAGATTTTTAAGGACATATAGATATTCTATAAAGTGAGTAAGCATGTGTGTATGTATGTATATATAAACAAGCCTCCAGTTTATAAGCATGTGAAATTATAAAATAATTTAGTTCTGTGTTCAAATTTTTTATAAAACATTTAGGCTGACTAATTTCTCTCATATGTTTAGTGTAGAATGTGATGTTAACTACTAAATATTCATCTTGTTGTCAATGTTAGGTATGTTTAACCCATGAATTATTGTGGCTTTGTGATAGCATGCACACACTTCTCCCCACATGCTCACCACTTCCACTTTTCATCTGGTTTCATAACGAACCCAGGAATGTCCTGTTGCTTGATGTGTTGCCCAAAATCGGAACTCTGGATTGTTGAGGGTCAAACAACCCAGAGTTCTGAGTTCAGACGTCTTATCAAACAACCCAGGAATGCTGTCCATTCTTGGGTTACTTACAAAAACTGATGTGAGGTGGTGAGCGCATAGAAAGCAGTGTGCTCACTCACTCTGGCATGGCCCTGACTAACTATGGGTTATTTAATCCATACTTAGTTAATCCATAGTCATTATGTGTGAACTAGACCATATAGAACAACATCTACCATGTAGTGTAGTCAACAGGGTAATTTCCACTGATTATAACTGGAGTGGATTGTGTACCCACACTCATACGTGTGTGCATACATACACACAGTTTATTAGTAATTCTTCTTAAGATACTTTACTTGGCCAGTATGCAAAAGATGTAACTGGCAACTGTACACAGTGCCTGTACACCCGATTGAAATCCTGGGTGTAGGATTGCAACCTAAATGAATTGTTTATACCATAATATTCCAGAATGGTGTACTGGACTTTTCAGTTTTACTTTAAAACCAAAGAAGCAGATTGATTAAGAAGGAAGTAACAGCCTACATTACCCCTAATTACTTCAGTTTATGTAGTAACTTCTGAAAAGCAAATGAAAGCATGTGTAAATGAAGCAACTGTAAATACCATTCATTAGGATCTGATTTTCCCTTGAGTCTTGTGAAGTGCATTTTTTAAAGACATGCTCCGTCTGTGGAATAGTATTAAGATTACAAGCACATTTTGCATTCATGAAGCTGAAAGGCAAAAATGAAGTGATCCGGCATTCCTTCAGCTTCTGTTAGCTATGTGACTAATTTCAATTAATATGCTTATCATACTGAACAGTTCGTGTTTCAGTTCTAAAACATGTGTTGTTGTCGTCATTCCCCCCCCATATTATGTGATAACGTAACAGCAATTTTTGTTCCCTTGTACTGCCATCACTTTTAAAAAAATACCCCCACACAACAGGAAGTAGTAGGTCTTTCAAATCAATTTCAGTATACCAAGTGGAGTCAAATGATAATCCAGATTGGCTGTATATTCTACTCAATAAAGACTTTCTAAATACGTCATTTTAGGTTTTGCTAATTAAATCTTAAGAGGAGCAAAACCCACAAAAAGTCTACACTCTTTGCCCGATTATCTCTCCCTTTCAGATTGAAGATGAGAAAAATGAACCACATATATAAACTGGACTCAATTTGAAATGGGGTTCTAGTTTAGAATCCTAGTTTAGAATCTGTGGCACTTAGGCAGGCCTGAGCTTCCTTTAGCAATTAAACATTATGGAAAACCATTCAAAATCCTTTTCCTTCTGTGCAAAAAAGTTCTTGCTTTTTTGCACAGAAGAAAAACATCATATAGCAATAAACAACTTATAGCAAAATAGGCAGCAACTGCTTGATAGGCATATTTTAGGAAATTACCATTTATTAGCTAGTGTGCTCACATCTTACTGGATGTGGTCATATCCATTACAACCCGTTTTGGCATGCCTGATCACTAATTAAGCGTCATTGGTGGGTTTTCCAGGACACGGCAACTTCTTCTACCGCTGTCATCAACTGTTCTGTTCTCTTGTCGTCCGTGGCCTTTGTTTGATGAGATATCTCCAGATTCCTTTTACTTCTTGTCTTATAGGTGCAGTTATTAATGTGACTATCTTCTGTAGTAGTTTCCAAAAGCATAATATCTGTGTTTGCAATCCTCTTATTGTCTGCTGGTTCCGTAAACTCTTTTAGCAGGCAGCACTTCTACTAGTGATTACTTCTCTGAGGTTAGACAGAGGTGAAACAACCGTCAGATGTAGTGATATATGCTCAACATGGTAGAACACAAAGTGAAGCAATGTGAATGAATGAAGATTTCCAATAGTCCTGTCCTCCTTTGATTAACTCTGTGTTGCCCATGTTCTGTTTAGCCTCCTCTCCTGAAGCACAAAATGTTTCCAATGGCTGACAGCAGTCTAGTTAATACAGTCATAATTTTCAAATGTTTGTTATCTTATGGGTCTCTTACAGCTCCAAATTAACATTGCACTAGATGTAAAATGTAATTATTTCTTTCTGTCCAAAGACAGTTCTGTCCAAATGATTCAATCCAATGATTCATGCACATGCGGCATAGAAACGTAGTACTTGTAAGAAGCAGGTCCCCTTTCAGCAGCTCTTTCACCAAATATCCAAACTGCATTTTCAGCTTGAGGTATTTAACAAGCAGTTTGGGTGTTGGTGGGGAAGTTCTGAAAGAGAAACTCTTAGGGGTAAAATCCACTGTGCAGCATGCATCCTAGAATCACAGCCTTGGTGGTTTAAATAAATAAATAAATAAGAATGTCTATATTAACTTTACTGATCTGCATCTGAGAATGTTGCCTTATGAGGATCCCCTGTTGCTATCTATCTTGCTGCTTCTGTATAGAATTTGTCCATTTGCCCACCTGTGGTTTTGGAGGGAAAAAATAGCAGGTGCTTTTCCCTTTCTGGCTCTTCCTAAATAAATTACTTTACTGCAATTACAAGTTATCTCTGTGGTGGGAAGTGCGTGACTCATTATTTCACAAACTGCAGGAAGCACAAGTCGTGTGTTCCCCACTTCATCAAAATTATTTTTCTGCATCTTGAATAAAAAAAGATTAATATAATCCTCTTCGTTAGAGTAGCTTTTTGATTGCACTGGATAGAGATAGGGACTGTGCTTCAGGGAGGGCAGCTAGATAGAGTATAAAGGAATATGGTTCTTCAACCCCCCAGTGATGGCTGTGCTGAATCTGTATCCACAGGTTGCACTGCAGGAAGGGAAGACTCAAAATACCTCCATGTCTGGCACAGTTAAAGATGGGGAACTGACTTGCAAGCTGTTTTCCCCCTGTAGAAGTTTTGCATCACACAATCCACACTGTGGTTAGCTGGTAGTGGTGTTTTATTATTTTTAATTATAATTTCATCAGAAGGCCAACTTTTTCTTCAGATAGGTTGAGTAACAGAAGAACCAGGATCTTTGAAAGAAGCATCTCTCAGAAATTCATTCCCCCTGTATTAGGCTAATTTTGAGAAGGATCATGGTTTAAATGTCTGTAGCCTTCTCTTCTCTCGTTTGTTCACATTGCTTTGACAGTTTTGTTCCTCAAATCAGAAGCTACAAAGGAGCTTTCTTTAGCCCTTTCGAGATGGCACAGTATATGCCCTGGAAATGTACAATGGTTATCAAGTCTGAGTTTCTGTTGCAGGAGGGTCTCAGTTTCCTACTTGTACTTGCTGAACAAGTGCATCTGTTACCATTCATAATACTGCACAGAATGTGGCTGTACAAAGCATTACACAAAGCATTGTACAAAGTGTTGCAATATATATTGCTGCACCTCCGACATTCCCTTAGCCCTTTGAGAAAGCAATCCTGTGGTCCCTTGGAGAGCATCCCAGGGACCATAGGCTGCCTTGTAAAACCCCTTCAGGGTCAAGAGGTAAGTGTTCTGACCTCAGAAGGGGGAGTTGGAAATGCCATCTAGTCGCTGTCACAAGACAATTTGTGGTTAATAATTTCTGCAGACATTATAACAACCCCTTGAAGAAGGCCTAATAAAAAAGCAAGAGGCCAAAACGTGTCAGGCTTTTATACAATAAGGTTTTCTACAGCATCCTGAGACTTCTCCCTTTTTGTGTTCATCTTGGATGCTCACCCACCTTGCAACCCCAGAGTTGGAGTTCTGATGCCTGGTCTCTCCCTCTGCAGCCAATGTGGAGAGAATCACGCCAGCTGCTTCTCCAAGGTTGGAGAAGCGGCCTCAGAGCTTCAGGAAAGGGGGTGTTTTGGTGAACAGGGAGGGGAGGAGACTGGAGAGGCCAGATTAAGAGTTATTGTGAGCCTCCTCCAGCCTGCTTCTCCCCTCCTCCAAAGTGCCCAAAGTGCAAATTACAGGAGATAGGAGGACAAGAAAGTGAAGATCGGCTTCAGTTTGGCAGGGAATAAGAAACATGAAGGCCTCTGAGTTTGGGGGCTTCCAAGCAGGGAGGGTGCAATTAATAGGAGTGTGCCCTAAATCCCACAAAGAGGTAGTGAGCAGCAGCCAGCCAACTCCCTCTCTTGCAATACTACCTTACCTCCTCTTAGCTTTTTTGTTGTGTGTGCGCATAAGTCTGCCCCATCCAGAGCACATGTTTCTGTGATTTCTTTTTCTCTCTGATATGTACACACACTCACAGAAATCTCCCTACTAGATAGGGGCAAGATCTTCAGAAGGCAAGCTTGTCACGTTGCTCAGGCAGGCACTAGTCTGTCTCATAAACACCAACTACTCTCCACCTCTGTCCAGGGAATCTGGTCTAGAGGATAACCTATGGAGCTCAGACCCAGCAGGCCACAGACTTCTTGGGGTGTCTTGGGGCAGTCGCTTGCTTTCAGTCTTAGTTCCTTGAAGTTGTTAAATAGGAATAAAATTGCCTTGCCTTGCACAATTGTCATAGGGATGAATGAAATGAGGATTGTAAAGAACCTGGTAAAATAAATGTGCTATATAAAGAACAAACAAGTAGTTCATCTCAGTTATGCAAGTGCAAGAAAGTGATTTAGCAGTTCATTCCTTTTCTGCAAAGGACACCTACTTAGGTCAAACTCTGGCATTATTTTCCATGTGATTATCACCTGGTGGATATCTCATTTGAATGAGCTGGTATTTACCACTTAACAGAAGATTTCCAAACTAGAATTTTACTCTTATGTGGTGACAGATGAATATGAGGGTATTTAATCATATTCTGCACAGCTCAAAACTGGTATGTTTAAATCACTATGCGGCAACTTTATTATATATGAAAAGTAATGTGAGAATAAAGGAGGCAACAAAGCACTGCTGTTCTATTCCGAATTCATTGCCCCATTGGAGCTGAATGAAAACTGTGTCAAAGCAGATGTCACCAGTGAAAATATGAGCGTGGAAAATAACATTACCAGGATGTTACCTAAAATATTTTTCTCGTTCCATGTCATTCAGTTTTCATGAATGGAATACAAAAGAAATTATAAGAGGGTCTTCCTTGCACTAAGCCAATTTTTTTCTTGCATTAATCACAGAATCATAGAGTTGGAAGTGACCTCAGAGATCATCTAGTCCAACCACCTCTTCAGTGCAGTCTCTGTACTGTAGGGTGCCCCTCCAGGGAAGGAGAACCCTCCACCTCCTGAGGCAATCTATTCCACTGCTGAACAACTCTCACTGTTAGGAAGTTTCTCCTAACATTTAGGTGAAATCTGCATGCCTGCCACTTCTAACCACTGTTTCTAGTCCTGCCACCTGGAGTAACAGAGAACAAGTCTGCTCCATCTTCAGATACTTGGAGACTATTCCTCATAGGACTTGGTTTCCAGACCCCTCAAAGTCCTGGTTGCTCTGGATATGCTTCAACTTATCATGGTCCTTCTTAAAATGGGGCACTCAGAACTGGACATAGTGCTCCAAATGTGTCCTGACTAACACAGAATACAGTGTCACATGATTTGGACACTGTGTGCTTTCTTAGCTGCTTGATCACCCTGTTGGCTCATATTCAGCTTGTGATCCACTAAGACATCTAGGTCCTTTTCAAATGTACTGCTGCCAAGACAGATCTCCCCCATCCTATGCGTGTATATTTCATTTTGTGTGTACACCTAAATATAAGACTTTATATTCATCTCTGTTGAATTTCAGTGTTATTCATTCAGTCATTCATTTATTGTATTTTTTGCTCATGCAAGAAACCCAAGCATGGCTTACATGTTCCTCCTCCTCCTCCTCCTCCTCTCCATTTTATTCTCACAGCAAACCTCTGTGAGATAGGTTAGTCTGAGAGCCAGTCACTGGCCCAAAATCGCCCAGTGCGCCTCATGGCCAAGTGGGGATTAGAATTTACATCTCCCAAATCCCAGTCCAACACTGTAACCACAAAACCACCGGCTCTCTTTAAAGTATTAGATTCAGCCCATGGTTCCAGCCTGTCCAGAGCCCTGGAAATCTTGATCTGGTCTTCTATGGTGTTAGCTATCCATCCTAGCTTTATGTCACCTGCAAATCTGATAAGCAACCTCTCTATACCCTCACCCAGCATAGGGATTAGGACAAAGCCCTACAACACCCCATGTGAGACCTCCATCCAGGAGGATGCCAAGCCAATTAATTAGCTCTTGTTGAGTACTGTTGTTCAACCAGCTGTCGGTCCACCTAATCTGTAGTATTGTCCAACCCACATTTTACCGTCTTGTCAGCAAGGACATTAGCCCACATATTGATCCATCCCAAGTTGTCATGCCTGAACATTGGGATCCCATATTGTCTTGGGGATTGTACCACAGGACAGCAGCTCTGTGGATACATTTGAAGATGTGAAAGGGTTCATAGTGTGCCATGAATGGAGAACTGTGGTGAACAAAGTTCCATGCCAGAGGGACTTCAATGATGCATTGACCTGTATGTAAACCGCCCAAAGAGCTTCAGCTATTGGGTGGTATAAAAATGCAAGAAATAAAAATACAATTAAAAAAATTAAAATAGCTTAAGTCTTCATTGCGGAATAGAGTGTGTGTCAGGCTCAAAATCTGAAGGTCCAATATATGAGCCTTAAAGCAGTTAACACATAAAGGTGTTCTTGTCCTCTGATACTTGATTTTGTTCTGACTTTATACTGTTAGTTTTACCCTACCCAGTGCCTGTTTACCCTACCCAGTGCCTGTTTGCATTCTCTTCCCCTCCTTATCGCTTTACTAAGATTTTAATAGAATGTAAGCCTATGCGGCAGGGTCTTGCTATTTACTGTTTTACTCTGTACAGCACCATGTACATTGATGGTGCTATATAAATAAATAATAATAATAATAATAAACCACTCAGAGATCTTCAGCTATGGGGCGGCATATAAATGTAATAAAATAATATAACAACAGCAACAACAACAACAATAATAATAATAATCAGACCATGGCTCAGTGGCATCTCCATTTAAAAGGGATATTGGGTAGCAGAGCAGGTAAAGCCCTTTGCCTGGAAAGCTGCTGTCAGAGTGAAATGTACTGGGCTAGATAGACCAAAGGGCTGACTCAACGTAAGGCAGCTTCATATTTATTTATTTATTTATTTATTTATTACATTTCTATACCGCCCAATTGCTGGAGCTCTCTGGGTGGTTCACAAAAATTAAAAACATTCAAAGTATAAAACAACAGTATAAAACCATAATATAAAATACATATATGTCCATATAAACATATTAGCCAAAACCTTATGATAATGATAATACACCTAGCATCAACCTGCCAATCTCACCTGAAGAAGGATGCCTTTCTAGCCGCAAATATGTCAGTATTACCCTGAGTATAAAGGTTTCCCTGACCTTGTCCTCTGACACAAGGCAACAAATATAGCAATTGGACAGGTGAGGGGCAGGGGGAATCCTTCCTTACCCCTGATACAGACTGAGTGACATTTGTGCAGTAATCCTGGAGATTTGCTCCATGAGTCCAGAATAGGGATGGGTGATCAAGCAATGTTCATGTTCACCCAGATTCTTCAAACAACAGCTTGATGTTCTTCTCAACTCATTTACTGCAGTCATTTACGATCTCTGTTCAGTTTACATGAATGGGGAAATTGTACAACTCAAACAGGAAAATTGTGCCCAAAATGTGCATATTTTCTAAAGTGATGCAACCTCCCCCATAGACTAAAGTGTGAACTTGCACAACTTTAAAATTGCACAATTGAAAGCGGTTTTTTTTTAATTCATGCATTTTTGAATGTGCCCAAATGCTTGACAATTCACAATCATTTTCAGAGAATATGTTCTCCTGCTCACATTTGTGTTTAGGTTTGTAAATGGGGCTTGTTCAACTGTTTCGTGAGCACGAACGAGATTTCTGGTACATCCCTAGTCTGGAACACAGCTTTTATTTGTAGGGGTAGTTTTGCAGTGGTGAGAAAATCCTTCAGTCGAAGTGGTGAGTCACTGCATATTAATGGCTTGTCACATGAAGAGTGTCACCATGGGGAGCATTTCAAAGCAGCCTCCATGTGACAGCTATTTCATGTGCACTGGCCCTTAGAAGCCACCTTTTAAATCATTAAATAATCGTAATTAGTTTATCCAGTTCTGTTTTTGAACCCTTTAGGTCACTTATCCCTGCAACATGTTGGCTGATCTTCACATGGCAAGGTCTTATAAATGCTACAGGGATCAGTTGTCATGGGAAGGCCACTTTTGGTGGCATTGTAATGGCAACTATAACTTCTTCACTAAATCTTAAACCCATGCCTCTCTTGCTTAAGTCTTTGCACATTGTCTTCTTGCTCTCTGAGCAATTAATCACTGTACAAATATCAAAATAGGTGACGATGGTCTGTACCGTGAAAAGAAGATTTGGTGGCACATGCAGTCAATTTTGGCTTCCAATAGAATATGGCTATGTAAGGGCTAAATTAACTTTATACTCAATGCATAGTTTCATCCTGTGTTCATAGTGTGGGGTGATCAAGATCAGAACTGCTGTTTTGGGAGAGGGTTCTCTAAACAAAAATTCCCACCCCCAAAACGGTTGTTCGCATTAGGAGGGAAGCTGCCGTTGGTGCCAATCAACCCCACTCTATGGCTGTAATTTAAAGTTAAAATAAATAAATATGCACGGCTAAATTAAATATTTAATATAACATAGTTTGTCCTTTTATCATTTGAATGTTTAAGATTGCCTTTGGTGTATAGGCGAAGTTATTGTTATATGGAAAACAGAGCTAGATGAAATTTTAGCTACATTCAGAGGTCTCATGAAACTGATGATGTGGATATTTTATCAAAGATATTGACTGAAAACGTAGTGCAAACGGTGTACCCTGGAATTGGTCTGTGGCACATGCATGAGCATGAGTTGCTATGGATTCCCATGTCTTGTTCTTTGACTCGACAGGCTTCAATGGCTGAGAACAGTATACCTCTGTACACTACTGCTTCCATGGGAACCCCCACTCTGGGCAGTTTAGCCAGTGTTTTGCGGGAAGATCTTAATGGTGCAATGGAGCATGCGAACAGTAATGGGAGTGACAGCAGTCCAGGACGTTCCCCTATGCAAGCAATGTAAGTAAAGAGGAATGTTGTTTGTTTGTTTGCATTTTACTCCTATCTGACTTACACCCTGCTCTCTCCCACAGCTATGATTAAACTGTAAAATTCAGAAATATGTGTATTCATTTTGAAGAAACCAGATCATTTATCGGCTTACACATTAAAACAACAACAATAGTAATCAGCTTAATCCGTTCTGACAAATCCATCTAGCTGTAAACTTGTTTTCTTACTTCCCAATCTGTCTTTTACAAGATACAAATAGGATCGTACAAATACATTTCTTTGCCTTTTAATTCGTAATCCCTTCCAATCAGTTAACCCATACAGAAAGATTTGTCATTGACTATTAGCAGCTAAAATGGAATCTCCTTATTCAAAGAGAGATTGCTTTTCAGTACAAGAGTAGTGATTGAGTAGTTATGGCCACCAACTTCGACAGTTTAAAAGCTGATTAGAAACAAAACAAGACATGGAGGTTAAGGCTATCAATGACTACTAGTCATGATGGCTGTCTATGATCTCCGGGATAAGAGGCACTGTGCCTCTGAAAACCAGCTGCTGGGGAACACGAGCAGGAGGGTGCTGTTGTACTCACATACTTTTTAGTGGCTTCTCATAGTTACCTGGTAGGCCACCGTGGGAAGGAAATGCTGGAATTCGTCTGATCCAGCACAGCTCCTCTTAAGTTCTGAAGATTCTGGGGTCAATCCATAAAAGAGCTCATGGGCAGGATCTACACTACTGCTTTAAAACAGTTTATAACAGTAGGGACAGCTGTTGGGGCCCAGGACACACTCCCCATACAGTCTTCAAAACGTTTTCAAAGTGTTATATCCTGCTTAGTGTAGATCTGGCCATGGTATATTTTCCATTTATCTCCTCTTTGGAAGCCCTTTAAGCTTCTTATCCCATTCCAAATAACTATAGGTACAGGTGTTTTTTTCCTTTTGACTTTTGATTCAGTTACATAACTTATATATCAAAATTCTTTCAGTAATCATTGAGCTTCTCCTCAGTTTGTTGTATTCTAATTGTAGTGCAAGTCTCCCCCAACCCGGGGGAGTTATGGAGGCCCTTCTTTGCTCCAGTCACATGGCTTGTTCTAGGGTTATCAGAGGGCTGTTTACTGTCCTCTGCTACTGCTTGCATATTCAAAATGACAGCCAGCACACATCTCCGACTGGTTAATTAACCCACAGTGACTCTGTTCAGATGACACATAGTTTGGGCTAAACATTATGGCTTAGCTTGTCGTGTGAACCCTGACTTAGTCTGTTGTCAGAACCATTCCCTAACCATGGTGGCTTCATAACCACGGTTTAAACACTCTCACTAACCATAAGCTGCAAAAGGGTTAGTGGCCTAACCCTTTTAGATTAGTGTATTGTCTGAATAGACCCAAAGGCTGAGTGTGACATGTGAACCAAGCCTATTCTGTTACAAGACCAGAACGTGGTTAGCTGGCATTGCAAAGAAAACTCTTTCCTCCAATTTGAGAGGGACTGTGCGTGTTACTTTTGCAAGCTGTATCTTAAAATGTGACTGTGAAATTATTGGTCCTGTTGCCAAAAGATCACATAGCCAATTAATAAAATGGTTAAAAGAATTAATTTGTAGCCCTTCTGCTTCAAAGTAATATGAATAAGGCATTGACAAAAGTAGGTCTAAATCAAAAGGTAGGAAAACATTAACCTAATGCCACCCTAATAATTAGTTGTGAAGGTAATTAGCATTTAATGGTTTTTAAAAAGTTTCCCACCTGCATAATATGTTGGGCAGGGGGTAGAGGAGAAAGGAAATCTAAAGATCTTAATACTTTGATATTTCAGCATTTTAAATCAGTGCACATACTGCTTTGAAAAAAAACTTTAAAGATGGCAACATTCATTTTTAATTAATAATTAATTTGAACATTGTCTTTTACCATTTACTTCAAAACATTTGAATGTGTTTAGCTTTTACAGGGATTGTTTGTGCAGTATTAATTAGCATTCCCAAAGCAGAATGACATGACATTCTTCTAGCGCTGTTTGAATGGATTCCTCTTCAGGCAATTTTAGTCACAAATGCTGTTGCTCTCTACACAACAAATGTTACTTGTTTCTAATACTGGAGAAGTTGCTGGGATGTTGTAATTTTCCAGGAATAAGTTACCTAGTTTTCCAGGCATAAGATATTTGAGTACGCTTCTTAAAATATTTTTGGTATAAAAAGTTGTTTGTTTTTAAAATTAAAATTAGGGTAACTGAAAGGAGTCAAGGGAGCAAAATATCACAGCGAATTATGAATTGACACATATAGCCAATGTCAGTTTTCCATCAGTGTGAAATACACTTTAGGACAAGGATGTACAGCGTATTTGTACAGTCTCCCCGCTTTAAGATTATTTTATAATGAAAAGTGGGTAATAAATTCGTAAATAAAATTGCTGTTGAGAAACTGTATTAAATGTTGTTCTGAACATGTTTTCAAGCTCTTGTTTTAGATCACGAGAACCAGAAGGGCCTAGTTCAGACTTCACAACAACCCAGGTTTTTTTTCTTAAACCCACGGCTGTTGTGAACAAAGTGAGAGAAAATTAGTATCTTGGTTCCTGCTACACAATGGCTTCCACTGGGGATACACAACCCAGGGTGCTCCATTCCTGGTTTTTTAAGTGTGATGTTTGAATCTGAGTCACTAGAGGATAGATAGGTCAGAGTCTTCACCCAACAACTCAAATTTCAGTTCACATGCCACAGCTTGCAGCAGGAGTAATCGGATGGCAGAAACTTGGATGCCGACTTGCTCCCATTTTGTTCACAATGGAAATAAACCTGGGTTGTTGTGACATGTGAATCAGGCCAGTGTTTCTTTCTTTTCCAAACCAGAGTTGTTATTATTATTCAACACTCTAAAAACATTTCCTAAAGACTGTACAAATATTGAAAGTCCCTGCCTGCATGCTCACAATCCAATAGTCATGATACAAAAGGGAAAAAACAATGGGGAGGGAAGAGGAAAGCAAGCATTGCAGCAGCTCCTTTTTTACTTGACGAATGGATCCAGTTTGGTCCCAGTTTTAATTGGTATTAAGTTGGAATTCTGCAGTAAAGAGACATGGTAGCCTTGTGTCATTCACTGCTGTTACCAAGATATTATTATATACCAGCATTCAACGTGTGCTATTGGTACCATCTCTGTGCTTTCAGATTTCTATTTAATACATTTTACAGCGATATGTTTTTGTTTTACTTTATTTTACAAACTACATCCCCCTGCCATAGAGTAAATTGATTTTAGCAGTTCTGGTATATTGAAACAGATCAAGCCTTTAAATTTTATCACAAACTTTAGAGGGCCTTGTTAACATGACAACTAAGCAAGCAGCAAACATCTTTTTGCCATTCATTCATTGCATTTTATGATACCCTGAAATAATACTACCTCTGCCCCCCTCTTTTCCACTCTTTTGAAACATTAGAAAGTAGTCACATAATTACAACTTGGGGACATAACACTTTCATCCTGACATGCTCCAAAGGTAGCCACAAAGCAAATGGTTTCATGCTGTGTGCACCACGGCAGCTTTATTAAAAACTCCTCTCTTCCCAGAGTGGACAAACAAAAGAATAACTCAGATGTGAAAAGAAAAAAAAAGTTTCATGGTGAAATTATTTACAGTTAACCCCTTCAGAGAAGCAAGAGGCATGTAAGCTAAAAGAAAAAGGTGGGAATCCTGGTAGTACCACACAAGGAAAAGCAACCTTTGTTGGAAAACCTTCCTGCACCGATATCTAGCTCTAGAGCTGCTGGAGGATCTCAGAACAGATTAGAATGCTATTATAAGTATCCCCACTATATTTTTTAACTCAGTAACCTTTTCATTGTACAAACACAGAAATCAGAGGTGGCTGTTTAATCCTAGCTATCTTAATTCAGTACATGGTTTCAGGCCTATCTTTTTAGCAACAGAGGCAGCTTAATGAGTGACCAGAGAATATAAGAGTCTGTTTACAAAGATATGAGAATAAACACACACCTCACATACTAGCTATTAGGGATGTGTGAGAAATTAGCTTCATCAAGGTTGTTTTTTGTTTTACAGATTTATCTAATTTGCACCTCCTAGTCCTGAATGCAATTTTCAATTGGAAATCCATACTTTTCTGAGCTTGCAATATATTCTCTCGAACAAACCAAAAATTTGTTCAACAATATGCACACTTTTGGAAAATGTATTATTATTTATTTATTACAAAAGCCAAAGTTCTTATTTAGTTATTTTATTATAATAGCTAAGGCTCTCTGGATGATTCACAAAAATAAAATCCTAAAATACAACTCAGTAAAAATACAAAACCTTTAAAAGTTTTAAACAAAACAAAACCACAGTAAAAATCAAAGTAAAAAAACAGCAGTAAGTAAAAATCTAAATACACAACATATTTAGAAACAAAACTGAAGGACTAAAATGCCCAGGAAAATAAAAAGGTCTTCACTTGGCTCTCAAAAGAAAACAATGCCGACAGGCATTCCACAAATTGGAGGGGGGGGGGGGGCGCTGCTGAAAGTAGCCAGTCACCTCACCTCATTTGGCAGGGGCACCTAGTTGAGGACATCTGAAGATATATAGGGAATAGACAATCATTCAGATAATCTGGCCCCAAGCCATTTAGGTCTTTAGAAGGAAATGCCAGCACCTGGGGATGTGCAGATATCAGAGCAGTATTGTAATATGATCATATGAACCACCCCTCATTAAAAATGTCATGGCCCTGTTTTGGAGCAGCTGAAGTTTCTGGACTGTTTTCAAAGGTAGCTACACATACAGTGCATTGCAGGAATCCAGACAAGAGGTTATCAGAGCATGGATAATTGTAGCCAGGCTATCTCTGTCCAGATAGAGTCATTACTGATATATCAACCTAATCTTATGAAAGGTGCTTCATGCAAACTTAAGCTGACGAAAGGTGCTTCATGTGCATCCAGTGACAATGCTGGATCTAACAACATCCCCAAATGATGAACCTAATCCTTTAGGGGAAGTGGAACCCGCCACAGAATGGATTGAATACCAGTCAGCTGAACAGATGGACCACTCGATTGATTCTCAGTTTACTGGCCATCATGCAATCTATTACCACACTTAACGCTGATTCAGAACATCCACTGCTCCACCTGGATTTGATGAAAATGAGAGAGAGAGGGAGGGAGAGTGCTGGGTGTCATCTGCATATCAGTGACACCTTAGCCCAACATTTTCAGATAACACCTCCCCCTACTGCCAGCAGTTTCATATTACATGTGCATGGAGAAATAAAACGGGAACCCCATAGCATAGCTGCTAATGCACAGAGCAATAATTGTCCAGCAATAGCTTCTGGAATCGGCCATCCAAATTAGAGCAGAACCACTGCAATGCAGTGCCTCCAATACCCAGCCCAGGCAGCCTATCCCGAATGATACTGTGGTCAATGGTATCAAAAGCTGCCGAGAGGTCCAAGAGAATCAATAGGGTTGTTCCCCCCCTGTCCCTTTCTCAGCAAAGGTCATCCCACAAGGCAACCTGTGGGAAATGTGTCAAGAGAAGTGTGCATATTTTCCAAAACACACACAAACACGTTTTGGTCAACAAGTGCACTCATTCCAAAATGTTTAAATGTTTTTAAAATGTTTACATTTGCATATATTAATGCACATATTATGAAAAAGGCATACAAATTTACGTAGGGATGATTTTTAAAAAAGAAATTGCAAGCTTCGGCAGAAACAGGACAAAACAATCTTGATCTAAAAAAAACACCCAGCTATCTGAGCAAGACCAAAATGGACAGATCCTTCCATCTCTACTAGCTATTTATTATAGCTGCTTTTGTCATTACATATTTAAATTACAGGATTATTCTCCCAAGATGTTCAATAAGAAACATTGCTACGGGCAAGAAAAAAGTGTAGAGAAAGATGTATTTGTGGCCAAATCAATCTCAGACCTTCAGCATGCTTGTCTTCCTCAAGTTACTCTTGTGTCATAAAAACAGACAATAAGAAGCAGCCGTTGGTAGTCTGAATAGTTGTTCTGTCAATGTAGGGACACAATGTAAATGCCATAGTTTGACTGGGGTATGATAGAGGTCATGTTTCTTAGACATGGTTTATGAATTAAATAATTCTTAGAATATTTCACAGCGAAAGGATCCTCTGCAGGAAAAGTTACACATTGAGGAAAATGCCTCTAGTATTGATCTAATAACGCACAATTCAAGAACCTGAACTCAAGAAAAGATTTGAAAGGCGTTCTCAGCTATTGGTAGAATATGATGCAGTCGGTACATCTGGGTACTTCCAAAAGACATGAGCAACATGAATGCTAATTGGAAAAATGAAGTGCACAAATTGAGCCAGCAATGCCATCATGTGACTTGCTTATCTTTTGCACTTATATCGGCCTCGTTCACTCTTGTAGTGCAATTGCTAAATATACATCAGGTGATTGGTGCTCAGCTATATGATAGCAGGCAGGAGTTGATTCTTGATTACCACATGTGGTTTTCCCCTGGTCAAGGCTCTGTCATTCCCATCTACACAGAATGTATATAACTATTATAAGCCACTTAGAAGAGGAAGATCATACAGTGCATGCTTGTACTCATAATTATTCCTTTTTTGCCTAGTCTAATGAAAGGGTTAGATTTTGTTGGCTACAACAACTTTGCATTCCTTCCAGCACCTCCTGAAAACGTTTTTGTTTCAGAAACCCTTCCCTTATTTTGCACTTCGTTGCTTTTTTAAAAATGTACTTTTAATGTGTTTTTATTCTGTTTTTATTCTATATTATTTTGTCCACCGCTCCGAAATTCTGAATAGGGAGTGGTATATAAATATTGTAAATAAATAATAATAAAAAAGTACAATGAACCAGTATTGCAGGTTATAAATCCTAATTTGAAGACAGCGACTGGAACTCATTATTACTTTATTTTGGGGATTACTTTGAACCTCAATTATTTATGAAGCAAACTGGATTTTTCTTGATGGGTTGTGTTATTGTTGTTTACATGATATTGCCAAAAAAAAACAGACTTCTTTTCATAAAGTCTTGTAACAAGACACTACTTACTTGCAGGGGTATTTTATACATCAAAAGCTACCAAGCAACAAAAAGGAAGGTAATTTGTATTTGTAAAGCGGTTTTTTGTGAATATGATTTACGGACAACATTTTTCAATTGTTATCATGCCCGTTTTGTATAATCAACCCTTGTTCCCCCGTGGGTTATTCACGTGCTATTCTATAATGAGAAATTTGGCAGATCTCATCTCTTTAGTGCATCCTTAGTGCCCACCACGAGCTGAGGATCATGTTCTGCCTTGTTTACAGCTGACAGTGTTATTATTCTCATTAGGACTCTGCTTCCTTATCATATTGTTGTGTTGAGCGAGCCTTTTCCTCTCCGTTTGTGTTTCCTGGCAGGGCTTTTCTTCCCTTATTGACAGTTTGTAAAAATATGCATTAATTTGGAGTTTAAAGCATGTATCATGGTGTCTCTTTGCTGTGTTTGCTTGAAGTTGATTAATGATAGAACCTCACTTGGGGTCGTCCTCTGGAGACTTGCCTCACAGGTTCTGCATGTTAACTAGAAAAGCAGAACACACAGTAACCGATGATTAGCCCAGCCTCCAGAAGCTCAGTGGGCTGATAAACCACTGTTTTGCTTTACAGATGCTTATTTCATTTATTTATCTGAAGATTGTATTAATCAAGCTAATGTGTCACTTGAGAGCTTTTCTCTAAATACCATGAAGAAACCATAGGCAAGGGCTTTTTCTTCTTCTTCTTTCTATTGAAGTTCATTGTTTTTAGGCGTGTGGATTTTTTCATTTTCCTTTTGCAGCCAGGCTAAGAACCACAATGTGACTTGTATTTGAGACAAAATGAAGAGGGGGAAGGGGGGAGGCTATACTCCACAACAACCACAAAAAAGGGGGGGATTTCAAGTGCTTTGGTATCTTTCATCCTTTTTTATGGTTGTGTTTGTGCCAAATATCTTCGTAATTTTTGTTGAAAATACTGTATTCCCAGGTTCTCAGACACCTTTAAAAGCAGAACTCTAGTTTCTGTAAGAGAATCGGTGTTTTTAATATATAAAAAATGAATAGGTGGTTTTACTGTAAAAAGTTAGATATCCTTTGATTTGTTTATAGCTCTTTCATACCCAGATTGTTTGTTTTTTTATTTAAAAAGAATAATTAATCGCTCACCAAAAGCTCTTTTTTTCTTTTGTATTTTCACAGGCACCCCGTGCATGTCAAAGAAGAACCATTAGATCCAGATGAAAATGAAGGCCCACTATCCTTAGTGACAACAGCCAATCACAGTCCAGAGTTTGATCACGACAGAGATTATGAAGATGAAAATGTAAATGAGGACATTGAATGAATATGTCTGTGGTTGTGATCCTGCATATGAAGATCACAGGGAGGGAGGAAAAAACATATACTTCAAATTAGCTGTGAAATCTCTCCCCATTATTGTACAGTCTGGAGGATATACTTGGTCCATTTTGACAGCTATAAAATATGTTAACTCTTAGTGCCATCAAGTATCCCATTTGGGAGTATTTTTGATTTTTCTACTTTTTGTTGAAAAAAACAAAACAAAGGAATTTGTACTCTGTGCATTGGATGGACTTGTTTGGTACTTGGGATTCCCTCTCACAGTCAACATCAGTGTTGTAAATTTGTTCAACCAATTCACTTATCCACAATTTGGCAGCAGACTTTGGACTGCAATTCTTCCAATTTGGGACACTGAAGACATCAAGCTGAGCATGTACACATAAATTGCAGATCAAGCCTTTGCCCAGATTTAAGGATTCCAATGGACAACATATTTGCACAGTATCGCATGTTGATTATCACTGCCTTTACTTTTTTTGTTTTTTTTGTTTCCATTTGGGATGGGGAAGTCTTTTTTGTGTGCGAGAGCGTGTGTGTGTGTATCTGTGTATGTACACTGAAGAGGGGTTAAAAGAAAATTCTCCCTTTTTTTTTTTTTTAAAGAGTATAGCATTGATTTCCCCCAAACTTCTACAGCATTTTAAGTTCTGACCTCAGGCCTCAACTGGCCAGGGCCTTTTGAGGCTTAATGTTTTCTGTACTTTTGTGATGAATGTTAATAGGTGTGTTTATTATACAAAGCTGAATGTCCTTTGAATTGTTTGTAGTTCTTTTTCTGCCATTCATTCCAGTTTTCTTCAGATGCCATCATGTTTTCTTTAGCTATGGAAAACATTCCATTTTGGGCTATATGTCCCCCCTGCCCTTGGAAAAGGTTCTTAAATTGCTGCTGTAACCTGTGCAAAGTTACCTTCCAACAGAAAAAAGGCAGTACTGCAAGAGTGAGAATGAAAGGCAAACCAGCATAGAAATGATGTAGGATGTGGTTCAAAATTCACTCCACAGAGCAGTATATCATCATTGTTTGGAGTTTTCCCCCTGGATTCCCACCCAGCCACCCCTGGTTTGTTTTTGCAGTAATGGTAAAAATTTAGAAACACAAAATATAACAGCACCAATAATAATAATAATAATATCATCCCCTACCCAATGGAATTTATGTGAAAAAAGAATATCACAATGTAAGGCTCTTAGCTTTTTAATATGAGTTTCTGAGCTTATCAAATGCTTTTGAAATACCTAAAACACCAACGTGTGTACCTATATGTGTAGTTGATTCATAATTGGAAATAGGTATTATAGAGCATTCTACATGATGATTTTTCCAAGTTAAAGGGTTGAGGTTTGATTGGTGGTATCCATCATTTGAATATAATTTAGGTTTTGAATTCAACTTGTTGGGAAGTCAGTAAGACCACTAGTCATAAAGTGTAAATAATTTTAACTGGACAAATTCTCTTACTGCAGTTAAGATCATTACACAATGTCTCACACCAACCAGTATCAAAACCTAACCATTTGAAACCTGTGGGTGAATTAGCACTGTTGCAAGTCGCAGTGTTCTTCAGAGCAAATGTGAGCAGATAGCTGCTGTTAAAATGTCGGTACCCCTCTATCACTGGACATCTAAACACTTTCATTCGCCAACCACTTCTCTGTAACTCACTTATTTATGTTGGACTATAGCTTTTTAATTTCAAAAGCCTTTCAGATTTTAATTTATATTCTACTTTGTACCCTTCCCCCCTAAAGTTACCAAAGATATTACACAAAGGTAAATTATGTTCTCTGTTATATGCTTTATCGTATGAAGCCAAATATCCTCTTATTGTTGATCAAAGGAGGTGAAAGAATTTAGAAGCAAATGTCAAGATACGGGCTACGGCTAACCTGAGAAGGAAAACTGCTCCTTTATTAGAGTATAATTTAGAAGACCAAGTAGATGGCTGAACCAAAGTTGTTTTTGTTGTTGTTTTAATTTGTGTTTCTTTACAGTGACCAAATGAATTTCTGTAAAGAGAGAGCTTGGCTACAGATAGGGAACAGTATTAAGTGAAGGGAGCATATAAGGGCAGCACTTCATCTTGAGAAAGTAGGAGGATCGTCCGTTTTGCAAAAATAAATAAATCAGAGTATCCTGTCAAGGAGGTAGTTCCATAATATAAAGAAGAGCTCTCACCACTTAAACTGATCCATTGAATCGTATCACAAGAAATTATTTTTTATGCTTTCGTTTGGTATTTGGCTTTACAAATCCTGTCCACTTTTGTTAAAAGCTGATGTCAGGAAAAAAATCTTTTCAATTTGGCTTATCTGTGCACAAGATTTTAGAATGATTGTGATTGTTGTTGCGTTGGGGTGTTTTCTCCTTTGATTTTTGGTCAGCATCTTTCATATAGAATAACACTCCGATCCCCTTATAAGCTTTGGTACCATTCAAGTCAATGGGAGATTTGCCATTAACGTCAATTGGATACATTATTATTATTTTATTTTGCTGACAGTGAAATATATAAAAAGCTCAACATGTTTTTCCCTAATTTTGTTTTTTAAGGAGGGCAGTTTGTGGTCATTTGAAACATTTTGAAACAATCTGTATTCAGGCAGCTCCATGACGTGTGGGAGATAGCCAGATGAGTTCAGAAGAAGCTATCTATCCCTGTGCTTCAGAACTGAGTGGTTTTGCTGGTTAGCTTGGTATTCAAAAAGGGGATAAAAACCTGGTAGATTAGTTCATTCTCAGCATGTGTAGCTAGACATGAGTAAAGATAACAGCATGAGAAACTGTTAGTACGCATACCTCAGTTCAAACTGTTAGGGAATGAGTAAATAAAAAAAATTAAAACTACATTTCACTCAGTTGCACTTAGTTGTATGTCTTGCATGCATAGTCTAAAGACTGTAGCAAAATAATAAAAGAGAAAAGGAAATAAAAAAATTAGACTTACCATTACTTGCAGGTATCGCTGCCCTGCAGAAGAACCAAGAGAAAAAATCTCAGGCTTTACATCAAGCAAACTTCGCTATTTTTTACCAATTTCTGATTCTGTGTCCCTTTGGATAATAACAATTGTTCCTATAGGGTGGGGTTTATTATGTTGTACATATATAGCCCAATGTGTCTCTGTGATCCTTTTTGTCTTAGGGGGGTGGGGGGGTGGCAGGGGGAGGAAATGGGTGGGAGGGAGAAGGTCCTTTTTTTTAAAAAAAAAAAACATTCCTAAAAAGGAATAAGTGCATACCTGTTTGTCAAAACACCTTTTGCTTTTTGTGCAACTGCTTTATATTAACTATACTTTTAAAAAATGCTTTGAAAAAAATCCTACTGTATGTAATGGAATTGCAGAATATGCTGCACATGTATTTTATTTAGTTATCCTTGCTTTAAGACTATTGGATGACATTTGCTGACATGTGGGAGAAAATCCCAAACTCTTTGTTTTGGTTTTGGCAGGTGTTTCTTTTTTTTTTGGCTTCTAAAATGTAACATAGTTGACAGACTATACCCCTCCCCCTTGTTATGGATCAA
Source organism: Elgaria multicarinata webbii (assembly GCF_023053635.1). NCBI lineage: Eukaryota > Metazoa > Chordata > Lepidosauria > Squamata > Anguidae > Elgaria > Elgaria multicarinata. The sequence goes on from NC_086173.1 coordinate 132,779,668, forward strand.
ATCATTTTTGTACAGTTTTGTTGTTGTTATGCTGTTTTGTTTTTCTGTTTTTAAATACTTCCCCCACCCCTTCTGTTATCCCTACCACTGCCTATTTCTGGCTGTCTTAAGGAAAAAAAGAAAAAAAGTTTCAAAAAATGTTTTCTCCTGCTGCAGTAAATACTTTGCATGATGAATTCCAAGGTCACACTTTCAAAGTTTATCAGTGAAGTAGTGATTAATAATGGAGAGTGTCAAAATTATTGAACTTTTGTATAAAAAAAAAAATACTTTACAAGGTGCCAAGATGTAAAGACAATTTGTTACATGTTTTGTTTTTTTTCTTTTCTCTCAAAAGAAAAGCGTGCATTATGAAAGTAGTACCATGTATCAGGTAAACCGCTGTCAGGAATGAGTCAAAGCCTATCTTTTCCATCCACCCAGCACTCCACAAATTCCACTGGGCCCTCTTTCCTTCCCCTGCTGAACATTTGGCCACTGCCATCAGTTCTGATTGCTGTTACGGTGCAGGGAAGGTGAAAGGGTCTGATTCAGCAGGTGGGAATCCAAATGTAGCTGCAAACATGCAGACTTCTACTGCGTTTGCAGATCTTTAGACGGCAGTGAAAAGCTTACATGCAGCCCCAAGGCTTGGGAGCAGTGGATCCTCCTAAGCAACCTCTTGCACCTACAATTAGAAAAATTCACAACCAGAAACTTGTTTTTGTGCAGACATCATCCTTCTTTGGAACATCCTTCTTTGGATCAGGACAACACAGTTTGAATACTTAAAACCTACTGGATTTTTACATTTGATCAGAAGCAGAAGAAAAGGGGAGGGAGAGAATCAAGGCTTGTGTTTAAAATTAATAATAATAATAATAATAATAATAATAATAATAATAATAATAATTCCCCTTTAGGAGAATCCAACCATAATGCCCATGTTCAGATTTCTGGGGTGGGAGAAGTGACGGGGAGGGGTATGATTCTACAAATAATACAGATCATTAGATATTTTTATATATATATATATATAAAAATATATCAAAGATTAAAAAATCATAATTTTGAACTATTGTAGTTTTCAGAATGCTGACAAGCTACTTTCCTTATAGCATGGAGAATGTTTTAAACTCTTTTGGAAAGATTTTTAGTACCATTTGGTTTAACATACTTGATGGAATTTTTAAGATGTTGTAGAAATAATTTCTTATTCAAAGTCTTGAGAGTTACATTTGCAGATCTCCTCAACATTTTTAAATAAGCCCAGAGTAGGTAACAATATTTCTTTCCCATAAGCCTTGATGAAAATGGTACAGTCCAGACTGTTAGCATGGTGCTTCATGTGTATGTGCTGCCAGTAATGAGATTCTCCTCATTTTATTTTTATTTTTTAGGCATACAAAAAACTCATTCCTTACATCAACTGTAATTCCATCATTCCATGTCTGTTGATGCAGACAATAAAATGTTGTGTAGTCAGTACTTATTACTGACATTATAGCATTCTCTAATGCAATAAAAGTGCTGGTTGTTCACACTGGTGATACATGTTGCCATGGGCTAAGTGTTTTTGCTTTCCCTGTATGCTGGTGCTGCATTAAAATCCACCATACATACACCTGGTCCTACAAGTGGAAGATCATCAACAGGTGGCTTGCAGATATTCATAGCCTTGCTGAAGAAAGAGAGGTTTTGAAGTGAGCTGTTGCTCTTCATCTGCACAGGTGTATGGCAGGTAAAGGTGCCAGATTCAACTAAGAGCACAGACCTGATCCCCACTTATTGAGAAAATCTGCACATTTACTTTGCAGGAGTCCCACTGAATTCAGTGGGGCTTACTTCTGAATAGACATGCATAGGATTGCACCATTACTGTAGCAAATACCAACTGGGAATCTATTGAAGGTCTCTTAAACTGTTACACTAGAGACTGAAAACATGTGACTTAAGGTCCATTATTTAACCTCAATTAACCCAAAATGCTTAATTTTGCTGTTGCGTATTTGAGGTCATAAGTGATGAAGAGAACCTGGGAGATAAATATGAACCTGGGAGGGGTTTGGGAGAGTGAAAACTAAAGGACCCTTCCAACAACATGGTTCCCTCATGTGATACTCAGTCACGTCACATGGGAGGACCGGCTCTTAAGCTGCTGAATGTTGGGGAATGGGAGGCTCCAGCATTGTCCCTACTGACACATATGTGTTGGCAGGATCCTTGTGCTCATCTGCAGACGAATCCTGATTTTGTTTTCTGGGAAACACAACACATAACTGCAGCCCAAAATATTCTAAATCGACCAACTTAGATCCAAAGATGTGCGAGTGGAAGAAGTTCACTCACCTGCTTTCTGCAGGCCATTGTGTTAGCAGAAGACTTTGTGCAACGAAGTATCTGGAGCTGTATCACGATACACAGAACACAATGCATGATCTGGGCTGTAGTGTCTACATGTAGTGCCTTTAGACACGTACTGTATTGTTGAAGGAACCAAGTTGTCTTTTTTAGAGGTGTTCCTCACTGCAAAACAAGTTTTAATGGCTGAACACAAATGGTTTCTTGTGGTGATGCTCCATTTAAACTATTAAAGGTTTAAATATATGGAAACCAGAGGAAAATAGCAAATATTGTGCAAACGGATGCGCTAGTGGAATATCATGTCTGGATATCAGTTTGGTTCTCACATAACGATCCTTCTTTCATGAGCGAAAAAGGTTTTCTACTTGCAGAAGGGCACCTTTGGATTCAAACCATTATAAGTTAAGTCAATGTTATCCTATGCAAAAAGACTCCCCTCGCCCCACACTGCTTATCTGAACTTCTGATTATCTTCTGCTTCTGAGTTTTCTACAGACCATTCAAATTAATTAAGTTGAAGAGTCATGCTGTGTGCTCACAGCAGTTCCATTGATTTCAGAACTTTTGGTCTTTGGTATAAAACAGTCGAACCTAAACAATAAGGGTTTAAATTACCCAGTCCGTCACAGAGTGCAGGTGTTAAGAAAGTCCATAGCCAGCATAACCAAGCCATTCTTAAGGGGTTTCAGAGCATCATCGTTCCTCTAAATTTAAGGAGGGTGCACGATCCTCCCACTTTCTCTCTCGAGTAAGCATATGCTTATTTTCTAACTCAAGGAAAATAAAAATGTTTAATAACTAGCATTAGCAAGAACTAAAATTTCAGAGAAAAGCATTTTCATGAATAATTCATTCAAATTTCACATCTGCAAGATTAGTCATCCAAATAAAATGCTAATGTCAAAAACACGCACTGTCTATAATATTCTCATCAAGCAATCTTTTTGCATAGAATGATAAATGCTTGAATTAGTAGAAATGATTTTATAAAAATATTCTATCATAACATTAAATGGATGGGAAAAGTACGTTAACTCATGTCAATAGTGTATATTGAACTGTTATTGATTTTTTTTTATGAGCTGATGCAACAGTGCTGATATTAGCAAAAATTAGCACGCCTTTATGACTTAAAAATAATAATACTAGAAAGCCCTTCTAGTGGTTGTTTTTAATAGCTACTCAAATTCACTAACCGTAAATTTTGTATTATGGATTTCTACAGGGGAATTTATTTATTTATTTATTTATTTATTTATTTAATTACATTTATTAATTAAGCCGAAGCTCTCTGGGCGGTTTACAACAAAATAATTTCTTTCACCTGCCAATTTTAATGCCACTGGGAGAGCAATCCTATGGGCCACAGACAACCTCTGGGGGGCATAGGATACTTCAGATTCCTATATCCGAGGATGGGTACAGCACTCCAGCCTTGGACCCAGGAGTCTGACCACCCCGCCCCTCCTCCTCCTGGCTGGCATGGAGAGAACCATGCCGGCTGCCTCTCCAAGGTCGCAAACACGATCTCAAAAAGCTCCATCTGACGAGCGTTTTATTGCACGCTCATTACTGGGCACTCACGGAGTTTGCTCAAGTCCCTCACATGACATCGTCTGCCTCTTGCGCACCTTTTGGCCTTTCTTGCGCGAAAAAAAACCCTGGTTAAGTCCACTGTATTTTTAAACACAGAATTGCTGCTCTCTCCTGCCATCAGAACAGTGGACTCAATGGACTTCATGCTTGTGTACCTCATTTGAAAAAGTAAGTAACTGAGGAATGAAAACATGGGCAGAGAAGCGACGGTAGGGAGCATGTTAACCCCCGGTGTGAGGGAGCTTAGAGAGAAGGTGAAGGGGGGATTCCCTGGGGAAAGGAGGGGACTGGGGAAGCTGGTTCATGAGGAATCCTCCGGCCTCCCCAGTCTCCTTCCCTCCCTCTTCCCCTCCCTGATGCCTCAGCTGGACATGCAAAAACACCTGTCTAGCTAAAATACAGAGTGGGAATAGCGCAGAGACTAAGGTTGTCTCCGTATGCCCCCCACTTTGCATGGTATGCCCATAATCCTCTAAGTTCCGAGGCTGATGGGCATCCAGATAGGATTGGGGCCTAACTTATCTAAATTTGTCTATAGAAATTAACATAAAATGCTAAAGTATTTATGATACTATGTTACCATCTCAACCTCAATCCTGGGCTTTGCTTACAGCCTCTGGGTAAAAGAGGAATCTTTAGGAAGAGGAATCACAGCTCATTCGTAGAGCACATGCTTTGCATGTAGATGGTCCAAGGTTCAATCCCTGCCATCTCTCTTTACATAAAGGATGAAAAACCCAGGATGTGAAGGGGTTTTAACTGAGACCACTGCCAGTGAGAGGAGATTATACTGGGGTAGATGGACAAATAATCTGAACTGCAGTAGTACAACCTCCTGTGTTGCTATGTAGACTGTATATTATTTTGGTAGTATACATCTATGTACTCTCTAGCAAATAAGGATAAATTGAAAGTTTGGCCAGGGAGGATTAAAATGGCAGATATAACAGAGCTTTTCATTCTTTTTGCTGCTATCACTGCCACTTTCACAATAGTAATAACCGAGGGAGCAGTGCCATAGTTCCCTTCATGACTGCTTCTACAGAATGAGTATTGTGCTGCGGTAGCTTTGGTGGTGGGGTGCGCATCCCCCACGCAAGAGAACACACACGCCCCTGGCATGACATTATGCAATGATATAACATCACACAGAGGGCTATTCTGAAGGGAAATGGCGGCTGCTCATGGGAGTTTCTTGCTGCCTGGTGTAAAGCCACTCCCATCCTGAAAACCTTTCAGAATTTCTCCATCTGTGAAATGGTGGGTACCATTTCTGCTCAGCCCTAAATTAGCATTCTCTTAAATATAGGCCAGAAGTAAAACACAAAACAAAACAAAAAGCTCATTCAGCTATTTATTCAATAGGCTTAGAGAGCAATCCTATGACCCTAGACAACATTTGGGGGGTGGGGATAGGATTGTTTGGATTCCTAGATCTGAGGTTAGAGACAGCCCGCAGGTCTTGGACCCAGGAGTCCAAGCTCCCCACCCTCTCCCCCATGCAGCTGGCACAGAGAGAATTGCGCCACCTGTCTCTCTGAGCTCAGAAAAGCAACCTCGGAGCGGATGGAAAGGGGGCGGGGAGGGCAGGAGACTGGGAAAGCGGGGATAAGAGCCCTCCCCAGCCACCTCCCCTTCCCCTCCACAGAGCCCTAGCTAGAGAGGCAAAACTACCTCTCTAGCAAAAATGCAGGGCGGGAGAAGCACAATCACCTCCCCACTTCTCCCACTCTGCCTTGGATGCCTGTCAGTCTCTGTGTTCAGAGGCTGATGGGCATCCAATTAGAACTGTGCCCTTATAGGGTGCCCCTCAATACAGATATTAATTGGGCAGAGCTCAGTGAAGAGCGTCAGGACATCAGCTACTGTACCATTACTGAAGCTAAGCATGTGTGAATTTGAACATCAATCAGGATAGGGTACCACTGGGAACTCTCATATGGCAGGAGGCTCTAGATATGGACAATATTTTTAGCAACGTTAAATTATTCTCAGGGCCATTCACAATAAGGATATACTGTAACAATATTTTATTTATTTATTTCTCTCTGGGCAGTTCACAAAAACAATATGGATATAGCAACAAAACAATACAAAATTAAAACTGAAAATAAAAGTACTACCAATAACAGCTATCACAAATTAATAGCTAAAGGTCTGGGGTAATAAAAACGTCTTCACCTAGAAGTGATAAAATAACAGATTAGGCACAGTTGAGCCTCCCTATGGAGAGATCGATCGCTCATTTGGGCCAGTGCATCTGACAGTGCCTTCTCCCTGATTACCACCCCTCAGCTCCAACAAGGGGCATGTGGAGAAGAACCTCCAGTGATGACCTAGCATGGAGGTATGCATTCCTCAAGGTACCCTGGTCCTAAGATGTGCTCCCAAGGACTAGATCACTGGCACATGCCCAATTCCAAGTACATTATGCACTTCCCCTCAGAAAGCAGACCTGCATGCCATCTTACAAGCTGGTTCTGAACACCTCAGTTTCAATGTGGCATAAGGGGCTTGTCTACACACACACACACCCCTCGACCGACAACCACATCCAGCCTCTGCTTAAACACCTGCTACAAAGAAGAACCCATCGACTTCTGTGACAGTCTGCTACACAGTTGAACAGCTCACACTCTTAATAAGATTGCCCTAAAGCAGAGCTGAAGAACATTTTTTTTTTGGCCCAAGGATTAAATTAGTCCCACACAAGCATGTCAGAGGCCATATGCCAGGAGGGCACCTCATTCGATCCCTAACGAGATTGCCCCACCCCCTTCAATCATGCATTTACATACAAAGTCACTCACATATAGTGGACTTTGCCCTGCCACTCACCTTCCCAAGGTGAGTGAAGAGAAGGCAAAACCCTCTGAACATCTCAAAAGTGTTGGCTCAGACCAGGGTGTCATTTTAGAAAGGGAGCTTTCCAGGCTAGCAGGGGGGTTGGGGTTGGACTCAATGGCCTTATAGGCCCCTTCCACTATTCTTCATCAGGCATGCTAGTGATCCCCCATGGCTACCCTAATTTTTATCCAAGCTCTGCTTTTCTGCATTAATTCTCTTCCTGCCTTCTAGAGCAACAGTGATCAAGACTATTCCATTTTGTGCATAGCAGCCCTTAATATATTTTTCTCTCCTTAATCTTCTCCAGGCTAAACATACCCAGGTCTTTCCTAGGACAGAGTTTCCAGACCCCTCACTATCCTGATCACCCTCCTCTTGTCAAATTGTTGCAATGTCCTTTGATTCAGACTCTATCCTTATTTAATTGGTCAACTGAAGGGTAACAGAAAAGCCACTATTCTTCCTCCTGCATTCGAGGTGTGTGGGTGATTCCACTGCCATTTTGCTGAACATAGGGGCGCTGAAAACATAGCACATGAACCAGGACTAACTGAATTCCAGTAGAGATTTCAGCCGTGTCCTTGGGAATAAAACTTTATTTTTCATTGACTGAAATGGATATATAACCAGCGTGCATAATTGAAATGATGCAGAATGAACAATATGAAATCATAAATGATTGCTCATGAAGACTCAACACACAATTTTGAACTAATGAAGCATCAACTTATCTCCAGCTCATGAAACTATATTGTTGAAACCAATGTTTTCATTGTGTTCTATCCAGATTTACATTGGACCAATTGTACTGGTGGAAGTGGACTTCTCAATCTCAACCCCCTTCTTCCCATGGCAGCCCTTCCAACCCCCTGAAATGTCTACACAGTGTCAGGAGACTTTGCTGAATGGGGTGCTGGAGAGAAGGGGAGACCCCCAAAATCAGGTGGAGGTACAGAGCAGTTCCTCATCTCAAGGATGGTCTCCTCCTCTCACAGAAAGCAGATTCTTGACACAACCCATTGACTTCAATACTGCCATGAGCAGTGTAAATTTCAATATTTCTTATTCTCCCTCTTTCTTTTCTTTTCTTTTTTTTAGGTCCTTCAGTGTAATTTAGCTGAGATCTTATGTACTACCAACTGCAAAGTTGGGAAGAAACAACAGCAGTACGAATTTTGGAGAATATGGCAATTTCAAAGGCCACTAACCCATGGCAACTCCACCATTGCACACCTATCTGGAACAGCATGCTAATAACACCTCCACATTAACCAGACTGAGACAATCTGCACATGGCAATAAGGAGATGCCTTCATGATTTTGACCAGCCCACTACACAGTCAACACCTGGCAGGCATAGGGTCACCATAGTATTCTCTACTGCTTGAGCCATTATGGCATGACGCAGGCAGCTAGAGTACAAAAATCCCAGGAACCTCTGCACACTGGGATTTTAATCACCAGATACTGTGCTCATAGAATCATGGAATAGCAGAGTTCGACGGGGCCTACAAGGCCATCGAGTCCAACCCCCTGCTCAATGCAGGAATCCACCCTAAAGCATCCCTGACAGATGGTTGTCCAGCTGCCTCTTGAAGGCCTCTAGTGTGGGAGAGGCCACAACCTCTCCAGGCAACTGATTCCATTGTCATACTGCTCTAACAGTCAGGAAGTTTTTCCTGATGTCCAGCTGGAATCTGGCTTCCTTTAACTTGAGCCTGTTATTCCGTGTCCTGCACTCTGGGAGGATCGAGAAGAGATCCTGGCCCTCCGCTGTGTGACAACCTTTTAAGTATTTGAAGAGTGCTATCATGTCTCCCCTCAATCTTCTCTTCTCCAGGCTAAACATGCCCAGTTCTTTCAGTCTCTCTTCATAGGGCTTTGTTTCTAGACCCCTGATCATCCTGGTTGCCCTCCTCTGAACACGCTCCAGCTTGTCTGCATCCTTCTTGAATTGTGGAGCCCAGAACTACCATCTACCAAGACTACTAATTATCACTCTTTAATGATAAAATGTGTGTAATAGAGGCATTGCAGCATAAATAAAAACATAGACCTAAACCTTTTCTTATTCCTCCAACCCTTCTATTGAACTTTTTGCTGGCCTCATATATATGATTTTACTCTGACAATATTTCGAATGTGTTAAATTGTTTTGTTTTTTAAAAAAATTGTAAGCCATCTTGTGATAGCTTACACTAAAAGCTGGTTTAGAAATATATTAAATAAAGTAACTACTAAATTAAGGAAAGGAAAGGAACCTCTCGTGCAAGCACTTGAGTCATTCCTGACTCCTAGAGGGACGCCTGCTTTCGCTGACGTTTTCTTGGCAGACTTTGTAGCAGGGTGGTTTGCCATTGCCTTCCCCAGTCGCAGTTACCTTTCCCCCAGCTAGCTGGGTACCGATTTTACCGACCTCGGAAGGATGGAAGGCTGAGTCAACCTGAGCTGGCTGCCTGAGAACCAGCTTCCGCTGGGATCGAACTCAGGCCGTGGGGAGAGTTTCGGCTGCAGTAACTGCCGCTTACCACTCTGCGCCACACGAGGCTCTTACTAAATTAAACAAATATATTATCTAAATTGTCATTATATGTTGTTGTTTTTTAACCCTGAGAGATATAATGGAAGCTTTTTCAAGGTTTCTGTAACATCATGAAGCAAATTGTAAGACTGAAAAGAAAGAGTTACAGTGGGATTTTTATTGGTGTGTATATGAAATATATTAAAAAAGTTACCAGCAATTGAGAAGTGATGGTGGTGAACATGTCATTCTTTTCTCCCCATCCCATTCACTTCTAAGAGCTGTGTGTGTGTGTGTGAAGGTGGGGATATTTTAGAAGTAAAAGGAGTAAAAACAGTAAAAGAAGCACAATATACTCCAAGGTTATTTATTGCTGCATACTAAGGCAGTCCACCAAATGTAATACTAGTACATATATGTGTGCCCCTCTCAATTATTACAATAATACATAATCAGACTATCACATCTTTGAGAATTAGAATTACAGAATATAAAATTAAGATCAGGCACCGGATAAGGAATGCACCACTTCCACATGTCAACAACCATAGTCCTAATGTATAAAATTTGTTTTGTTTGTTTGTTGTTTGTCATAGGTTTAATGGATCAATAGTGGATTTTCGTTTTAGACAGAGAGGCTTTCTGGATGTATACACAGAACACTATTCACCTATATGGGCTACGTTAAAAGACTGAGTATAGCAGTGTCTTGTAAATTTTATAATGTAGTGTGATAATTGGACCTTCTGCCCCTGCATGGTTCTGCAGGGCTGCCAGCGATAAGGCTCGTGTGTAGGGTAGGCAGAGAGAATAGGCATATTCCAGCCTTCCTCCATGCAGTGAGCCAGACCAGGGGATAGATATATTTCCTATCTGGCCTTTCAGACTAGATGAGAAAGTAAGCATCTGACAACTCCCTAAGAAATGAAGTCATGCATCTAGCCCAGGGGTCAGCAACGTAGCACCCGTGGGCGCAGCAACACCCATGAAAACCTCCGATGACGCTGCCAAGACCCCTTCCTCAGCTGCCCCCACCATCCCCTTCCTCAAGCCCAGCCTGCTGTATCTCCCTACCTCCACATTCTGCAGTCAAGAATTAAGAAGTTGTTGGCGGCACAGTGGCAGCAGAGGCAGTAGGTAGAGGTGGTAGAAGTGGCAGGGCGGGGGAAGAGATGGCATCAGGAAAGGAGGAAATCTGGAGGCAGTGGTGGCAGCGGGAAAGGAAAACGTCAGGCAGCAGAACCAGGGAGAGAAAGTAGATGAAAAAGAAGAAAGGAGAACTGGGGGCGGCAAGGGATGGCTGCTGCTCCCGGGTCCTCCTGTCGCCCCTGTGTGTAGCAGAGACCGTAAAATGGGCATGGAGCTGCACAGGGGCAGTCCGTGCCCATCAGGGGTGGGGGTTGGGAGTGGGTTTGGGTTTTGTTTTGCCTTTTTTGCAGAGGAATGCAATTGCACTCCTTCTCCCTCTTTCGTAAAAAAAATGGTTGCTGCAACATCCTTCTGGGACGTCGGGTGGCCATCAAGACGCTGGAGGAGGATCCCAGAAGCCGGTAAGTCCGCAATCCTCCCCCTCCCTCCCTTCCGCTACAACCTATGGTGTAGACATGCCCCAGGTTGTAATGCTGGGACTTTTTGGTTTGTAAGGGAAATGATTTCTACCACCTCTTGAGACGTCCCTTTTCCCTCTGAGTTTAGCTGCAGTCTTCATGCTCACTGGGTTGTGGGTGTAGGGTGGAGAATGCACCACCCCACACACAAAATAAATTATTTGAGTTATTCCTGTTGTAATGACTATTTCGGTTGACTTAGCTCTGAAGGGGCAATTAAGACACCTTAGCTTTACAACATACCTGATCCTTGTGGAGACAAACCTACTAGAAGTGGTTTGTTGATCAGGATCAACACAGATGCTTGTATTTTTGGACTATCTTTGGAGGCATGGCTATGGGGATTGTCATGATGAGAGCCTCCACTTCAAAATGAATCCAATATACCTGTGTTCAAATGTGTCCCATTGTTTAAATGAGCCCCATGGAAATAAAAGTCCTTAACTTGTCCTGGATTTTAACCTAAATTGGCATATTCCAAACCTAAATGCAACTACCTTTCTAACTCATTGTCTACAGAACAAAGGATACTACTAATTGCTAGAGAAACTTATTTTTTGTTTGTTAACATGTTATGTGTTCTATTGATTTCTGGTTTGATTATTATTGCATTTTATTCTTTATATTTTTAACACTGTGGGCCTGTTCAGCTGACACGCTAAGCCATGGTTAGACTGCTAATCCTTTTGCAGCAAATGGTTAATGAGGTTGTTTAATCTGTGGTTAAGTAGCCACCATGGTTCAGAATGGTTCACACGACATGCTAAGCCATAATGTTTAGCTCAAAATGCTTAACCACCGTGGCTTAGTGTGTTGTCTGAACAGGGTCAGTAAGTCACTTTGGAGACTTTTGAGATAAAAAGTTACACATGAATATTTAAATAAATCAATATTCCCTCTCTTTTGTATCCTATTCCACAGTGGAAACTTACACATTCTACTCAGAAGTACATTTTAGTGAGGTCAATGGGGCGTAGTGTTGCAGCCTCTACAGAGCCAAAGTAGCCTCAAAGCAACCAACAACAACCAAATACAACCATTAATTAGAGCCTTACTAATTAAAATTTGCCATCACCAATTAATCTGTGGAGGATTTAATAGACTCCTATATACCCTGACCTCGGAGTAAGTCCCAGTAAACTTAATGGGACTTTTTTCTAAGTAGACATTATTTTGCTTCTAAGGCCCCTGTCATTCAGGACTTGTTTATCTCTAGGTCTCTTCACCTCCTAGCTCTTACTGAAACCTGGCTTCCTGCCCATGATACTGCCATCTCGGCTGCCCTCTCTCTTGGAGGTCTCTCTTTCTCTCACTTGAGTCGCCCAGAGGGTCGTGGTGGTGGTGTGGGTCTTTTATTATCTAGTTTGTGCCAGTTCCAGCCTCTTTCCATTCCTCCATCACATTGTTTCTCCTCCTTTGAGGCACATGTGGTGAGGCTCTTCGCTCCATTACGACTGCGGATTGCAGTTTTGTACCGCCCCCCAGGCTTGTCCTCAAAATTTCTCTCTGATCTTGATTCGTAGCTGTCCTTTCTCCTCTCTGATAACTGTCCTACTCTTATCTTGGGTGACTTCAATATCCATGTAGATGACCCTCAAGACGCTGCAGCTCTACGATTTTGCTTTTTATCTTCCTCTTATGATCTTAAGCTTTGGTCTGATGTACCCACACATTCCCTTGGACACTGTCTGGATCTTGTTCTCACTCGGAATTGCTCTGTTTTGGACTTTTCTACTGCTGACTTTCCCTTGTCAGATCATCATCTAGTTTCTTTCAATATTACTCATATTCCTCCTCCTTCACGTCCTGCTTCTCGCTCTTGTCGTGACTTGCAATCTATCAATTATGAGGCTTTTTCTCAGTCTCTAGCCTCCTCTCTTCCTTCTGTCTTTTCGGCTGTCTCCCTGGACTCAGCTGTCTCCTTCTTTAATTCCCTTGTCAGATCATCATCTAGTTTCTTTCAATATTACTCATATTCCTCCTCCTTCACGTCCTGCTTCTCGCTCTTGTCGTGACTTGCAATCTATCAATTATGAGGCTTTTTCTCAGTCTCTAGCCTCCTCTCTTCCTTCTGTCTTTTCGGCTGTCTCCCTGGACTCAGCTGTCTCCTTCTTTAATTCCTCCTTATCTTCAACTCTTGATAATCTTGCTCCATCTACAACTTGGATAGTTCGCCCTTCTCAACCCCAACCGTGGCTCACCTCTTTCCTCCGCTACCTTCGCTCTTGTTCCCGGGAAGCTGAACGCCTTTGGTGTAAGACCAAGGACTGGGCGGACTTTGTCCATTACAAATTTGTACTCTCCTCTTTCTCTTCTGCCATTTCACTGGCCAAACAGCAGTATTACTCAACGTTGATCCAGTCAAATGCTAGGCATCCTCAGCGGCTCTTTGCGTCCTTCAACTCTCTTCTGAAGCCTAATCCACCATCTCTTCCCGCCTCTCTGTCTGCTAATGACTTTGCCTCTTTTTTCAATGCTAAAATCCAAACTATTCGCTCTGATCTGGCCAGCTCTGCTCCTCTTCCAGTTCCTGTTCCTCATCTGTCAGTTCCTCCTGCAAATTTCTCTGCGTTTCCTTCGGTCTCAGCTGATGAACTGTCTACATTACTGCGCTCTTCGAAGCCTTCCACTTGTTCTCGTGATCCGATTCCTTCTCGAGTCTTTATTAATCTTATTCCCGCTATCCTCCCTTCCTTGCTTCATATTATTAATTTTTCTCTGTCCTCTGGTTCATTTCCTTCTGCTTTTAAACATGCTACAGTTTCTCCCATTCTCAAGAAACCTACTCTTGACAGGCTATCTCTGTCTAACTACCGACCTGTCTCTTTGTTGCCTTTTGTTTCAAAGATCCTGGAGCGTGTGGTCTACTCTCGTTGTCTTGATTTTCTTTCTAGTAACTCTGCTCTGGATCCTTTTCAATCTGGATTCCGTCCTTTGCATTCCACTGAAACAGCCCTTACTAAGATCACCAACGATCTTCTTACTGCCAAGTCTAAAGGCTTTTATTCCGTTCTTATTCTCCTTGATCTAACTGCAGCCTTTGACACGGTTGATCATGATCTTCTCTTAGATTCCCTTCATGATCTTGGACTTTGTGGCTCTGTCTATAACTGGTTTGCCTCCTATCTAGCGGGTCGCTCTTTCAGCGTGTTGGCTAATGGCAGCTCGTCTTCCTCTTTTCCCCTTTCAGTAGGGGTTCTGCAAGGCTCGGTGCTTGGCCCGTTGTTGTTTTCTTTATACATGTTGCCCTTGGGTAATCTCATTCAATCTCATGGCCTCCAATATCACCTGTATGCCGATGATACTCAATTATATCTTTCATCTCCGGAACTTTCTCCTGATGTTCATGATCGTATCTCAGCATGTCTTTCAGATATCTCAGCTTGGCTGCTTCATCGTCTTTTGAAACTTAATATGGCAAAGACTGAATTGCTTGTTTTTCCTCCTAAACCTTCTCCTCATCTCTCATTCTCTCTTACTGTCAATGATGTCACACTTACTCCAGTCAAGGAAGCTCGTAGTCTTGGCTTTATATTTGATTCCTCGCTCTCCTTTATTCCTCATATTGAGGCAGTAGCTAAATCCTGTCGTTTTTTCCTGTATAATATTGCCAGGATTCGATCATTTTTGTCTGTCTGTTCTGCCAAGACGCTTGTTCATACACTGGTTATTTCTCGGTTGGACTACTGCAACCTTCTTCTCTCTGGCCTTCCTTCTTCTCACATCAGTCTGTTGGTTTCTGTTCACCACTCTGCCACGAAGATCATCTTCTTGGCTCGCCGCTCTGACCATGTAACTCCACTTCTGAAATCTCTTCATTGGCTTCCAATTCACTTCGCTCCTCTGATGCCATGTTTCTCGCCTGCCCAAGGGTCTCTACTTCCCTTGCTCGGCTTCGTCCATTTTCTTCTGCTCCCCCTTACGCCTGGAACGCTCTTCCAGAACATTTGAGAACTACAAGTTCAATCGCAGCTTTTAAAGCTCAGCTAAAAACTTTTCTTTTTCCTAAAGCTTTTAAAACTTGATGTTGTTCGGACTTTATACTGTTAGTTTTACCCTACCCTGTGCCTGTTTACCCTACCCTGTGCCTGTTTGCATTCTCTTCCCCTCCTTATTGTTCTACTATGATTTTATTAGATTGTAAGCCTATGCGGCAGGGTCTTGCTATTTACTGTTTTACTCTGTACAGCACCATGTACATTGATGGTGCTATATAAATAAATAAATAAATAATAATAATAACAATAATAATAGACATGCACAGGATCGTGCTTGTAAAGATTTTCAAGCTTAACTTGTTTGATTCCAACAAATACTTCAAAAAGTCACTTAAACATGCATAAAATAACGCTAAAAGAGTGACCACAACTTGGTGTTCATTATAATGGGTCTGTTCAGACAACATTTTACAGCACATGGTTAGTGAGCGCATTTAAACTATGATTATGTAGGCACTATGGTTAGGAATGGTTCACACGACATGCTAAGCCATAACGTCTAGTTCAAAATGCTCAACCACCATGGCTTAGCATGTTATCTGAACAGGGTCATTGAGTGGTTGTCACTATCCAATAATATGTGTATACACATAAACACAAAATAATAATGTTTCATGTAGAGCTTTAGAGTTTATATTAGTTCAGTAATTTATACAACAGCCCTGAAAGTAGGTCAGTATTATTCTCTCATAGTTGCCGTTATAGAGTAGAGGTTGAGAAATAGTAAGCAGCTTTTGGGTCAATTAGGGAGTATGTGGCAAACAACATTTGATCCATGGACTTCTAAAACTCACACTCCACAAAATTTCTGAACATGCACGTATGAATCCTACACTCCCAGAATGTATGTACTATCAGTTTTCAAATAAACTTGAATGCAAGGCTTTAGTTATATTCCTCTCAATTAAATACTTCTGCCAGGAGACTCTACATATAATGTAGTAAACATGTTTATTTGGAAAATTCTGCAGCCATCTTTAGGTAATCACAGAAGTCTAAATTCTATTTTGTGTTCAAGTTCTAATGCTAATTTGAAGGTAACTATCCTTTCAAAGATTAATTCAACTCAAAGCAATAACCATTATTTACCAGAGTTTGACGGTTTTATCACTCATCATTTTAGCAAATTTCCATTGAAAATGCTAAAATGGTTCGTCATAAGGCACATAACTGCTTTAGCTGTAAAAATGACCAACACAAGTGCCTGTACTCAAACATTAAATTATACTGTAATTAATAAAGACAGTTAAACTGTCTACCAGCTACAGCAATTTAGGTAGCCACATCTGATTGGCTATAAATTGTAACTACATTAAAATTCCAGAAATATTAGCAATATGGATTACTTGATGGAAATAGGTGCTGATCACCAACACTCCTATTTTATAACAGAAGCCCAGGTCATGTTGGCCACAAAACGGTGGGCGAAGATCAGGCCTAAGCACTTTTAATCTTGTGAAACAAGCAATTACAAATAGTTGCATCGATTTGTTAAAAAGCTTTAGGTGACATAAATTGTTTCCTATTTAGCTTCTGGCTCTGATACATAAATGTCACTAAGTCTAATATTAATTAGGGTCATGGAACAACAAGGGTCAGCTACTGTGGCTTGTGATCAGGGCTGCGTCAATCCTTTTGTATGTGTTAGAAAAGGCCAACAGATAACACCTCTCTTATTTGTGCAGTTCATTCAAAGCACCCATTTCCTTAGAAAAGGACAATGAAACTGAGGTTTAATTGTAAAGCCTAAGTTTTGTCATCTACATAATGTTTTAGGTCGGTATATAGTTTAAAATCTTAGCTGAGTCATGGACTTGTTAAGTTGACTTAAGCAAGCCTCTCTTCCCAAGCATGAGTTCCCTGTCTTTAAAATGGGGATAATAAATCACTCAACCATGAAGAAAAGAGCGGAGGATTGTAAAACATTCTCTCTCTCTCTCTCTCCCTCTCCCTCACTGAATGGGGAAGTTCCCTGCACAGTGTCCAAATCATTTACAAGCCAAGACATCATATTTTGAGTTCTTCTGCCACTGCAGAAACTCATGGTATATGTGAAGTCCCCAATTCATATGGCGAGTTGCAAAAACAGTCTAGCTGATAAGAGAGGGCATTTGCAATTTGCAAAGTCATAGAATAGTAGAGTTGGAAGTTGCCATCAAGTCCAACCCCCTGCTCATTTTTTTTATTATTATTATTATTATTATTATTATTATTATTATTATTATTTATTACATTTATATCCCGCCTTTTTTCCTCCAAGGAACCCAAGGTGGAATTCATTGCAGGAATCCACTTTAAAGCATACCTGACAGATGGCTATTCAGCTTCTCCCCATGGTGAGTATAACTCCTAGACCAGCGGTTCTCAACCTGTGGGTCGGAACCCCTTTGGGGGTCGAATGACCCTTTCACAGGGGTCGCCTAAGACCATTGGAAAACACAAATTTCCGATGGTCTTAGGAAACTGTATTGACTGAACTATGTCATGTATCATCTTTTGTATTATTAAAGCTATTGTTATGTATTATTTTCATTAGCAAACCATCCCATGACAATGAATCATGTAGAGAAGAACGGAAATAATTTTATGGTTGGGGGTCACCACAACATGAGGAACTGTATTAAAGGGTCGCGGCATTAGGAAGGTTGAGAACCACTGTCCTAGACTAACTTACAGTTGAGGCATATGGTGCTTTGCTCAACTAGAGGAAGGCTGTTTGCAGTGTTCTTACATATCGTATGAGGTTGTGCATTTCTACTTGCATCAATATGGAGTGAGCATGACCTTAATCGACACTGCACATGGCTGATGCAAAGAACATTCCTACATATGCATACACAACGCATCCTGTCCCTAACCTGCACCCTCATCTGTCTGCCTAGGTCATCTTTCTCGCTTACAACAACACAAAGTGTCTCCCTAACATGCAAAAGGCAAATTGCTACTCCTGCAATTTATGCTTGTGCAAGCAGCATCCAATGAGCATTTGTTGTGCACATGCAAGTCGTCTGATACAGGTGCACAGATGGTTGGATGGGGCACTTACACAATAAATGGTGCTATTGAATTTTTAAATAATAACGTTATGTGCAGAGTTATTACTTTAGTGCCATATTAATTTCATGCTTCTTTTAGATAAATTACAGTTCCTTCCATATAACACTGAATTCCAAAGACTTTCTTAAAAAAAAAATCCAACAAAAATACCTTTTATAAAAAGACCCTTTTGCTTCACAAAACACATATCATTTCTGCATGTGGAAATTAACTTCATGTTATATAGTCTAGTATGCATTTGAAGATTTCTATGTCAAATGTTTTTTTAAATCTGTTGCCACCCCCTCCTCTAAATGGAGCTGTGCAGGTTATTTACTCAACATAAATCAAATGTATCATATCCACTATTTTCTTTAGATTGGCCGTAACAAAGAAAAATACAGTAAGGCTCAAAAAAAATTCTGGAGAAAATTTATTAAATATGATTTTACTGCAATAGAATATTAATAGAACCCAATGCTCACTCCCATTAAGCTGATCTCTTTTTAATACACACATGCTTTTTATTATTTTGCACTCATGCAAAAATCTACATTCAGAGAGTTTCCATCTACTTAGGAATGTCTCTGGCAAAGGCAGAGTAAGAAATATTGAAGGTTTTTGGGTGGGGTGGGGTGAGGGGCAACAAATATCAGAAGATAAGAGGTTGTACACCACAGATAAAATACCGTTTAAAAAATGCCAGTGATGTAACGAAAGGTAAAACACATTTAACCCAAGGAGGGAAGCCACAGAAACAATTATATTTTAAATCCTCCTTTCTTACACTGCTGCTGCATAGATGAAAATGTTTGATTTGCAACATAAAAGATTCATTAATTACCACTTCAATATTTAAAGCAATTTTGCCGACTAACAGAAGGAGACAAAGCACTGAATTAAAACTGCTAGTAAAATAGTAAAGGATTTCTATAAAGTTTACCAGGGCTGGGGATTCCTCAAGCTCCAGAGGTCTTGAAAACTTTGCTGGACCAAGCTTCTGATAGCCTTTTAGGAAACTGATTAAAACTCTCCAATTATAAATAAAACAAAATGAAGTTGAAATCTGGCTCTTTTCCAAAGGTCTGCTGCTTGTGGTATATTGTCTGTTGGGCCTTGGCTATTGAATTGAGTCTCGGCACAGCTTCTGGTAACTTAACTGATTTATTTGGGTTCTGCATGGCTCCCTTATAAAGCTTCACAGGCCTCTCCTAGGCCTAGTGTTGGGGATGGAGCCTGAGCTATACTTCCTGATTGATTATAATTATTTAAAACAGCCACTTTTCTGTTGAAATAATATACACAGAGACTTACAGCAGCAGATATAACTATAATATGATTAGTAGAACTGAAATTATGAGAACAGACTTTGGCAGGGGGACTATTCACAAGGAACAGCTCCCTGCCTCATGGGGGCTTTTACTTAAATTTTCAGTACACCTTTGGTTGTAGGCCTAGCTGTTGCTGCACCTTTCTATTTTACCATATAAACATGGTGGCAGTGGATGAACTGCAGCTTATCCAAAATGCAGCATTTAGAAGCCTGAAGCTATGGAACTTACTCTGAAGCATCCTGAATCTCTAGGCCTCACAGACAGCTCAGTAGTGGAACTGACAGTAGGGTGACCATGTGAAAAGAAGGACATGGCTCCTGTATCTTTAACAGTTGTATACAGAAGGGAATTTCAGCAGGTGTCATTTGTAAGCATACAGCACCGGGTGAAATTCCCTGTTCATGGCAACAGTTAAAGCTGCAGGAGCCCTGTCCTCTTGACCAGATACAAAAGAGGCCAAGCTCCTGCAGCTTTACCTGTTGTGATGAAGAAGGAATTTCACCAGATTCTGCATGCATAAAAATGAAACATGCTGAAATTCCCTTTTCAGTACAATTGTTAAAGGTACAGGAGCGCTGTCCGCCTTTTCATATGGTCACCCTAAGCTGACAGAAAGAAGAGTTCAAGCTGTATACAGATTTGACTGTGCAAGAACACGACACCACCAGGAAAGAAAAGCTATCTCTTGGGGCAGTGGTCTTCAACTGGTGGGTTGTGAGATCAATCCAGATGGGTCACAGCAGAGCTCTTGCTGCCATGTTGGGCATGGAGAAAATGCATGCAATAGGTCCCATGTTGCAGGTTAGGAGTCTGAGGTGGGTCTCGGTTCTGGACCAGTTGAGGACCACTGTCTTAGGGCTCCACTCTAAAGCTAAGCACAGATTCTACCATGACAACAGTCCTGGGAGTCTTAGCTGCCTATTCCCCTCCCCCCCCCAAAAAAAACCCAAAATGAAACTATTGAGATTTTTCATCATAGAACAATCGGAAGGGGAAATAATTGATTCTTTGTCACTGCCTTGCACACACTGGCTACAACTTGCAATACTGGAGGCTTAACAGATTTTTTGATTAGGGACAAGATAGCCTATTGCACTTTGGATCAGTCTCTTTGAGAGTGGCTCCTCAGGGAAGATGATCTCATGCTACACTGATGTGGGCTGTGCAGCAGAAGCCTCCCGAGAAAGAATGAAGGCCCCTTGGATGTCCTGCTTTTCCTGAAATACATGGAGTGAGACAACAGATGAAGAAAGCAACAACCCAGCCCTCCAGACCCAGTGTGAGATGAATTGACTGAGGAAGACAGCACAAGAAAACAAAGAAGTGTCCAGCACTAGGATAGTGTTGTAAAGAATGTGGCAAAATTAATCACTTCAGCATGTGCAAAAGCAAAAGGAAACCCACTAGAGAACACTGTCAGACTGTTGAGGAAGAGGATGGCACATTAGACAATAGTGATGACATAATGTACCTCTCCTTTAGTCTACAAAAAAAATCAGGTACTGGCTGTTGGATCACAGAGGAAAAGAAGTACTATACAAGCTGCAGTCTATGCAACAATGCTGGTGGGATAACGGCCTGTGCGTTTCCAGCTCAATAGTGGGGCCTCTTGCAATGTGATCCCACAAAGTGCAAACAGAGCTGACACATTGTTTTTGTACAATGACAGCACAATGCAGCCAACAGGAGAATGCAATGTTACAATAACTAACCCCAAAATGAGAGGAAGTATCTGCTGACTTTTGTGGTTGTGGAAGGAGACAAACCTAAACCCGTGTTGGGGTACACTGCCACAAAGGCCACTGAGCTGATCAAAGCTCAGCATCAGAAATTTATAGCTCCAGTTGTGGAAGCAAAAAGAGCTTGCCCATAGACAATGGAGAGAATTTTAAAATCATATGAGGATGTTTTCAGGGTGAAGATTGGCTGGAAGGCAAGCTGTGACTGGAGGTAGACTCAGCAGTAGTACCAGTATGCCTGCCATGAAGAAAACTGTGTGCAGTACTTTACCATCCAGTATGAGAGCAACTTGAAAAATGGCAAAGTATAGACATCATCGCACCAGTAGAAACTAATACTTCCTGGATAAGTACCATGCTAGTGTTAAAAAACGCCATCAGGCAAACTTTGCATTTGCAACAATCCAAAGCCACTGAACCAAGCACTGAAGAGATGTTACTGCCCACTACCTGCATGGATGACATATTGCCAGAGCTTTATAGTCTGTGATAGATGTTAGATTAAATGAGGTTCTAGTATGCTTACTACCTGTGCAACACCCTTTGGTCTATTCAGATGGTTTTGGATATCAATGGGAAACAGCCCAGCTCCTGAACTGTTTCAGAGGAAACTGTCCCTGGAGTTCCTGGAGTGAAAATAATAGCTGATGATGTCCTCATAGTGGTGTAAAGGATGTGATGACTCAGAAGCTGAGCAGGATCATGACAACGAATTGGAGGCGTTACTGCAGCAATGCAGAGATAAAAAATATTAAACTGAATAAAAAAAAAAGATGTGACTGAAACAGATAGAGGTAACATATATTGGCTATGTAATAACAGCAGAAGGACTGAAAGCAGCCCCCGCCCCATTATTGAGGCAATCTGAGACTTGCCAGCTCCAGTAGATGCAAAAGCAGTGCAAAACATCATTGGGATGATCAACTTTCTAACCAAGTTTTGCCACATTTGGCTACAGTTGCAGAACAAAGGTGACAATTTACCAGGCAGGATGTTGAGTGGGAATGGGAAACTCACCAGCAACAAGCTTTTAATTTGGTGAAATGAAAGATTACCAGTGCCCCAATATTGCAATACTATCAGCCAGGGCAACCGCTAACACTACAATGTGATGCATCTGAGAAAGGCCTTGGAGCATCCTTTTACAGGACTATACAATTGCTTATGGAAGCAGCGTATTATTACAGACTAAGGGCTTTGCTAGACCTGCCGGTATAAGCCGGCAGGGAGGCGGGGCGACGGCGTGCTGACGTCAGCGCGCGCGCCCGGGGCTTCCAGACGCCGGACGTGCAAGGACCTCGCGATCCCTGCAGCGTCCGCCATTTTTTTTTCAGTTTAAAGGGGCCATGTGCGGCCCGAAGACTGCGGAGAAGGTAAGGGGTTTATTTTTAATTTAGCCCCCCCACCCGCTGCTGATCCCTCCCCATAGGCCCCTGCCTGCTCGCTCGTCCTCCCCGCATCTGCCATCCACGATCCCGTCCCCAATCTTCTCTCCCCCTCCCTCGGCAGCCCCATCCCCAATCTTCTCCCCCCCCCTCGGCAGCCCCATCCCCCAATCTTCGCCCCCTCCCTCGGCAGCCCCATCCCCGATCTTCTCCCCCCTCCCTCGGCAGCCCCATCCCCGATCTTTGCCCCGCTCCCTCGGCAGCCCCCTCCCCGATCTTTGCCCCCTCCCTTGCCATCGTCGATGTCCGGCTTCCCCCCCCTCTCTCCTGGTGGGTCCGGCCTTCCCCCTGCCCCTCTCCCCCCCTTGGGATCTCCCCCGGCCAATGGGCACAGCGCTCAGTGCTGTGGCCAGTCTGCGACTTTCTGCGGCTACTCACGAGTAAGCGAGTAGCTGCAAAAAGCCACGGAAGTAGCTAGACGTTTCACAGCTCCAGCTTATGGCGCGTTAGGGGAGGCTTCAGTGCGGCCTGGCGCCGGATTCCCCTGTGCGTCATCTGGACGCACAGCAGGGAAACCGGCCCACAAAGCGCGCTAAGGCCTCGTCTAGCAAGGCCCTGAGTAGTGCTATTCCCACTATAGTATAGTAGTAAGAGCTCTTAGCAGTGGTTTTTGGAATAGAGCGATTCCATCAATGCACCTATGGTCAGAGTGCTGTCAGACGACAAACCACTTGAGACAATAAAAACAAAACCTCATCTGAATGCTCCAAAGAGATTACAGTGCACACTCATGTGCCTACAACGCTATATCTTGAGATTAAATACTGCCCAGGTCGATTACTGAAGTTAGCAGAGCATATACACCCAAGGAGACCCAGGCACTGAATCTATCAATATGTTGCACTATCTTCCAATTTCGGCAACTAAGTGCAATGAAATTAAGGGTGCCGCAGAAAAAGACATCCAGCTACAGGCAGTCATTTCTGAAAGGATGGCCTGAAGACAAGAGTCAGGTATTATCAGGAGCAGAACCAGATTTCCTAATCAAAGATGAGCTCAATGTACAGGATGGGATTGTATTTTGAGAAAAGAGAGCAGTTGTTCTTGCTTTCTTATGTAAGGAAGTCATACACAAAGTGCACACATCACAGCTTGGTATTGACTGCTGTCTTAGGAGGGCAACTGACTGTGTTTATTTGGTAGATATGAACTCACAACTTCAATTCTTGATTGAAGGATGTGATCTATGCCAGTCATGTGACATTACCCATCAGACCATGGAAAAGGATTGGAATTGACTTGTTTACTTTCAGGGAGAAGCAGTTTCTAGTTACAGTTGATTATTACTCTAATGTCTGGGAGGCTGATGTCCTCTCAGACACAGGGAACAAGGCAGTCATTGTTAAATTGAAGTCTTATTTTGCAAGATATGGCATCCCTGACACAGCATTTTCAGACAAAGGGCCCCAGTTTGCATTTGAGGACGTTTGTTCATTTGCAAAGAAATGGGAGTCCTCTGCAAGACACCCACAAAGTAATGGCAAGGTGGGATCTGCTCTCAGAACAAAACAATGTTATCAGACTCTGACCCTTAGTTAGCTTTCCTGGCACGCAGGAATACACCATCACAGGATTGCCAGTCCAATCCAGCATAGGCATTGATGGGGCATCAAACCAAAACCCTGTCACTAATGAGAAGAGGCCTCCTGCAGCCAGCAGGACTGGATCAACAACGAGAAGAAATTGCCAAAAATCAAAGAAGGCAAGCATCTCTGTACAATAGGGCAACAACCTGTTAATATTTGACCAATGGTCATGAACCAGAAGGCAAGTGATCTGTAGAAACAGAAAGCAATTATTATCCACAAGGTATAACACCCAAGGGCATCCTATAGTAGACATATAAATGCCATCAAGGAATGAAGAAATAGAGACTTACCCTGAAGTGAACTCAGCAGAGAAGGAAGAGGATTCCCAAAGAGAACCAGACACAGAAACCATGAGATGATTCTCTCAGTATGGGTGCATTTTAAAAAGACCAGAGTACCTCAAAGCTTCTGTAATCTAACATGTTTCAATTTCAGAGAATTTTTAGAAAATTATATTAATAAGCACTGGGATGAAGTTGGGTTTCAGGTCATTTGTTCTTGTTTTTGGTTAAAAGTATTTGTAAAATAGGAAAGTTTATTTGTAAAATAGGGAAATTGTAATAGGATTTGTGGAACTGAAGTTAAGGAGAAGTGACTCTCTGGGAGTAGGGGGAACTGTTCACAAGGGAACAGCTCCCAGCCTTATGGGGGGGGGGGGTTACTTCCATTTTCAATAAAGCTTTAGTTGCATCTTTTTATTTACTACATAACCTATAACCAGCAAATAAAACTTCTGAAACTTTAAAACTAAATAGGCTCAGTCAAAACCATATGAAAACAATTTAAAACCAATATAGCAGCAAGAATAAACAATAATTGACTACAACACAGTTGGGCTGATGTTTCTTAGGCAAAACAGACATTACTTTAAATCTGTATATAGCAACTATATCCTTTTATTCTCTCTTTTCATGTTCATTTTTACTGTAGATCAGATGTGGGGAGGGGGGGATATCATCCAGACCGTAAAAGTCCTCCTTTCTCCCGTGATAGGATCTCTATCTGGATTGGAAGCTCTTGTGCCTACTTTAGAGTAAACATGAAAATAAAAAAAACATCTGCTAGATATGGAATTAAAGTAATGTCTATTTTGGTTTACATTGGAGGCAAACATTCCTTTTGAAGGGTCTATTTATATGTGCTTTTGAAAGGGTGTATGTGTAACCAAGACTGCCCTTACCTCACTGAGAATGAAAAGGCCATCTTACTGTCCTGTGGCCAAAATGGTTTCCCCCTCCTATTCATGCACAGTAGTTTCTCTTCCCGGGTAGCCTTTCCTTGCTCTCATTTGGTCAGTGCCAAATGCGGCATGGTAGAAGTATGGTGGTGCCAGACAGGCTGGGCACCTGCTGAGGGCCCACATTCCAGCCAGGGCCCACTGACAAGAGCCCAGTGGATTTGCTCCTCCTCTTCACCAAAGCAACCTGCTTCTTCACCTGCCTATTGGTCTGGCCCAGACAATTCTGAGGAGCAGTAGATGTCACTGCCTATATGCCTGTCAAGCAAGCAAATAATGATGAGAAAGAGAAGGAAGACCAATAGCAGCTAATGAGAATGGTGGTGAGAAAGTAGACTCAGCGAGGGAGGGGCCCCATTGAGGGTGTCTTGGCCAAGGGCCCTCAAAAACTGGACCTGTCCCTGGTGTCAGAAGACATGGAGCAGAAAGCCTTTTAGCAGGGCACAGTTCTAGCTTAACTGCTCTGAGAAACTTGCATGCAATGTATACAGCCACCGCCCCACTTCCAAAATTACTTAGCATTAGGAATTGAGAAAAGCTCCAAAAGGATTTCTCCAAACTGAGTGAATCTTTATCTATAAAGCTGAAAGTATATGTGTGGGATGTATGTCCAGAAATGTTTATCCACTTCCAGGTGGGTTAGAAGCTTGAAATTTGGCACACTGATAGATCTGGCTGTTCATTGTACCAGAAAAAAATTTAAACATGAAATTTGGGTTTTTAAGTATTTTTAAAGAATTTAATAATAAAAAAAACATAGGCCATTGTGAGTGCATGGGCAGGTGGCCATTGCATTGACTTTCATAACCCAGATTCCTAAGGTCAGTCTTGAGCAGTCAACCCAATACCACATAAAAGGAAACAACTCACATAAATGGGCTACATCCATTTGTGGTGCCTCCTGCTCTCCATGCATGGTTTTAAAATCATAACTAGATATAACAGTGTGATTTTGAGAGGCTGAACTCTGCACACGCTCAAAGGCACCCCACCCTGATATTGCTGTTTTCTCAGAATCCAGGGGAAGCGTGCATGGCCTTTGCCCTTAAGAGGGAGGGAGGGTGGGGAGGTACTCTGCGCATGCTGAGAAACAGTCCCAAAGAAAGGGGCAAGTGCCTGGGCTTGCCCTAGCCCTTGAGAACAGGGTCCTGATGGAGCATTTGGTTGGAAAGAAGCGTGGGCTGAGGCAGTCCCAGCAGGACTTGGCTGGAGCTGGGTGTGACAACTGACAGCCATTTACTTCCCGGCGATGCTACTCCTCGATGCTCTATCAAGGAGCAGCAGCAGCAGCAGCAATAAGAGGAGGGAATCACCTCTCAGAGGACATGGGGACCTGCGGGTTGCCAAAGGCATACTGGGAAGTGTAGTACTGGCCTGTAGAGTGACTGGTTTTAAATAAATCATGGGTTAGCAAACCAGGTCTTTATGTGCAAACCTGGACACTATGGGCGTTACTAGACGGGGCTCTAGCGCGCATTACCTTCCGCAGTCACGTCGAGGCTTCCAGATGACGTTCACCAGGATCCACCGTTATCCTGCGGTGAAGCCTCTTTCTCCCAACTTTAAAAAAGTGAGTTTTAGTGCGCCTTTTCCTGCCGTCCCGCGGTAATTCGGAATACGTGTGGGAGGATGTGAGGTCACTGCGGTCTGCACTGGGCAGGAAAAGGCGTGCTAAGGGGGAGTGGTCAGCGGCTTCGGTCAAGCCGCCTCCGCCATTTGCGCCCAGTCCGCCAGCTGGGGCAGCGCGGCGGAGCGGCTTTTTTTTTTATTCCCCCAGTGACAGTTTGCGCAGGAATGGAGGAACGGAAAAGTGGCTGGTGACTCCTTGCGGTGGGCAGCTACCGTGGTCGCATAATGGCGGTGCTGTACGCTGCCTGTTAGTGTGGGTACCAGGCTGGCAGAGGGCAGAGCTGTTTGTGGGCTGCTGCCATAGCTACGGCCAGATGTGGGTTGGCTCCTTGGGATGTGGCACAGGGCACAGAGGCGGTCATCGCCGCTGACACCTCAGAGGCATGATGGGAGATGTAGGCACAGAGTGCCCATGCAGACGATTGACCTCGGGTCATATTACACCCGCCACGACCCCCATCAGGAAGTGAGCGCATCAATGCCCTCAACAGCACCAGCAGCAGTTCAGCTGGCACTGGCACTGCCGCCGGCGGCTCCGGCGCCGCTGCTGGGGCCGGCGGCGGCATCGCTGACGGCTGCGCAAGTTTGCGGTCTTTCGGACTTGCGCAAACCGTGCAGCGAGCGGAAAAAAAAGCCACGGCAATCAGGCCGGTGTTGCTGCGCATCCGTGCTCGCGGCGACAGCAGCACAACCGGCGCAAACTTCCGCCACAAATCGAAGGCAGGTGTGGATGATGAGGCGTCACGGCTGAACGGGAAAATCCGCTTTCACCGCTCCTCAACGACGGAACACCCGGTAGGTCTAGCAAAGCCCTATGTCTCAATCTTAACTCCTCTCCCACTTTCCTGACCTCTCACTAATTGTCTTTGTTCTCCTTCTTCCTGACTTTCTCCAACTGCCACTAACCCTGCCCACTATTCCATTCTAGCCTCAGCTATCAGTTATTCCTCCATTTACTTTTCTGTTTCAATGGTATATCAGGCTTTTACAAAAAAATCATAAACTTTATTCAGCAATTCCTACATCTGTATTGGAATGTTGTGGTTTAGTTATAACGGGGGAAGTGCTGCATAAAAATCTCATCAAGTTAGAAGGCCTTGTAAAATAACAACAACAACAACAACAACAACAACCTGGCACTGGTAAGCCATTAATGCAGTCACTAGGCAAGCCTGCCTGGGAAAATGAAATCCATAGCAGGGTGCCACGACTAAGAAGGCCCGCTCTCCGGTTGTCTTCTACCATACATCAGATGGTGTTCAAAGATTAACATGTTATTCAGAGGCCTACAACTCCCAGCATGCCTTTGGGTGGGAGGGAAGACTTACAGGGCTTTGGCGGTCATCATTTGGCAGTGGCTCGCCATCCTGGGCCTGAAGGGTGAGCACCTTGGGCTGGCTGCCTTGATCACAAGGCACCATCAGGAGTGGGAGGGAAGAAGAGCGCAGCTCTGGGCCCGTTGCCAATGGCAAAGCTCAAGCTAACTGCCAGTCAGTCAGCTGGCTGGCTCCTTCACAGCCTAACTACAGGCACCAATTGCACAGTGCAGTGTGGACCAGCTCAGCCAGACTTCACTTCCCATGAGCCTTGGTGGCAGGACTCTTATTGGGCAAGTTGGACACTGTGGCAATAGGCATGCCAGGAGTTGTAGTTTTTGTTTTCTGTGGGGAGAAGAAAAATTATGGCGGAAGCTTCTTCAGGCCCGAGTAGGCCCGATGAAGGGGGGGGTGCAAATGTCCAGGCCAGCCCCAGCAATCCAATACAGCCTCCTGCTGGAACAGTTGGTGGGCGAGAAGCAAGGGCCGAGGCAGGTGCAGGCCTTTGACCTGGCTGCCCTTGGAGGTTTCCTGGTGCCTGCCGAGGGCCCTGAGCACAAGATGGTCAAGCAGGCCATGGAGAGCGGAAGCTTCAAGACGGCCCTGGCCTTTATTGGAGGTGAGAGAAAAACCTAGCGTTGGTGTACTACTTTATTTATTCATTTTATTCATTTATTACATTTATATACCACCTCACAGCCGAAGCTGTATGGGCGGTTCACAAAAAGACGATTATCTCACAGATATATATCTTAGGGGGCTCTGAGCAACGCTGGGTATATCAGCTAGTGGGCAATAAAATGGCAAATCCAGTTGAATTAAGTTAGTGTGAAGTAATCATAACTTTACATATATGCTGATGGGGTCTTGGAGTCAGGCTGGGTAACTCAAAGAAAATTTCAATCCAGTCTTTGGCAGCTGTGAAAAAGGCAAATTCCATGTTGGAGAGCACTAAGAAAGAAAGCGAAACCAAAACTACTAATATCATTTGTACAGCTCTTATACAAATCTTGGCTCAACCACAGTCAAAATACTGCATACAGTTCTGGTCATCATGCCTACAAAAGGATACTGTAGAGTTGGGAAAGGTGTAGAAAAGGGCAACCAAAATTAGCAAGGGCTGGAACAACTCCCTCATAAGGAAAGTTTACAGTGTTTGGAACTTTTTAGCTTAGAAAAAAGAGGGACACAAATGATGCATGGTGTGGAGAAAGCGGATCGGCCTCTCTCATAATACAAGGACCGGTCATCCAATGAAGCTGAATGGTGGGAGATTCAGGCCAGGAAAAAGGAAATACTTCATACAGCACATCGTTGAATTATGGAATTCACCACCACAAGATGTAGTGAAGGCTGCCAACTGGATGGTTTTAAAAGGGGATTAGACAGAGTCATGGAACATAAGGCTATGAATCGCTACTAGTCATGAGGGCTATGTATCACTTCCAGTATTGAAGGGAATATGCCTCTGAATTCCAGTTGCTGGGAAACACAAGAGTGACGGTGGTATCACATTCATGTCTTGCTTGGGGGTTTCTCATAGGCAGCTGGTTGGCCACTTGGGGAACAGAATGCTAGAGCAGGTAGGCCTTTTCTTATATTCTTATGGATGCTGTATTTGCAACAATGATGTACAAAATATGTACTTCCCCTGAAATTTGGCTCCTAAGACAAAGCCTGGCCTTGGATGCAGGTAAGACTGTTAACACCGAGAAAAGCCTAGCAATCATTATAAGTGACATTTTATGTATGTGTTTCAATTCACAAGGGCTTGGAATGATAACAACCTTTATAAACCCAGCAGATGGCAACATTATCTATTAGTGAAAGAAGCTATACCATCAAAATATGGCTTGTAAAAATAGCTGTAAGAAGATAAAGTGAATGAACGAAAAGGACACATTACTAAAGTAGATTTTTCAAATAAAAGCTTCCTTATGTGCAGCCATTAAAATGCTTATCTTCCATTACCTGTGGAATATGCTCAGGCTTCAGCTTTGGTGTATGTTAAGTGGAAGAAAGTTCTGGTACTGATGAGCAACCACCGGTCATATTCCTTTCTGTGCCCTTGTTGGTCTAACTCATGGAATAAACAGTCTCAGTTGATATAGGGATTGTAACAGGATACAGAGAAAGTCAGTCAGTCTCAAGACAGTTAGAATGTTACAGCTGTAAAATGCAGCACCATGAATCATTCTAGAGGAAGTTATGGCACATCCTGAATTGAGCAGGGGTTGGGCTAGATCAGGAGTCTTCAGCTGGTGGGTCATGGCCCAAAAGTGGGTTTTAGCAAAGCTGTTGCTGCTATGTTGGGCAATTATGAAAGTGGTTCCCACGTTGCAGGTTGTGAGTCCAAGGTGGGTCTCAGGTCTGGATTAGATGAAGACCACGGGACTAGATGACTGCCAAGGTCCCCCCAACTACTCGATGATTCTATCACATTGGTATAATGTTCCCCTTTTGCAGTATCAGCTGGTGGCTGTGAATCCGTTCTGGGTTTCAGTTATAACTCCTTTAGAGTTCTGGCTGAAACCTGGAGTGGATTCACTGCCCCATTGATATCGGAGCCACCAGCTGATTGTCCTGGTTAGGTCTCAACCTGACCAAAAAGCTAAGGTGACCATAAGAAAAGGAGGACAGGGCTCCTTTATCCTTAACAGTTGTATTGAAAAGGGAATTTCAGCAGGTGTTGTTTGTATGCATGTAGCACCTGCTGAAATTCCCTCTTCATCACAACAGTTAAAGCTGCAGGAATCCTGCCATCCAGTTACAAGACCCGAAATGAGTTCAGTAACAAGAGAAGCTACTTCCTAGGAAAGAGCAGTGCAAGACCAGGAGTGCTCCATGTCGATTACTAGGGAGGGTGAGATGTCCAACTACCACCAACCAATGAACTATAGGGGGAGGTACAAAGGAGTTTTGAGAGTGCATCTCAATGGAACAACAGCGATACGCTGGTGCACAGGAGAGGAGAGGTGTAAAGATGAATGAAACGTAAAAGCTCAAAGGTATAAGTGCTCAGGCTTTCATACGCTTTGGAAATGAAGGCGGATAATTCGAGGGCAAACCAGGGCAAATTTGTAGGTGTGATGGAGCTCATAGTGTATCATCGGGTCCCCTCCTGGAAAGGTTAAAAGATCAGTTAGCAACGGATGTGTGTCATGGAATGTGTATACGGTTGTACATGTACCTAGAGAGCACATTTGGTAACACTATGCAATGAAGTTCTCAGAGCTTTGCAGGCTCAAAGAATATCAGTCTCTTCTTCCCAAGCCTCTGCATCAAGCAGCCAAAGTACCCCATTACAAAGTACAAACTTTCTCCACAAAGCAGGCCCACACTGACAGCACACTTTTTAAAAAAAAATTCCAAGAAAACCAGAACATTCCATGTGTCTGGCCAAGCAAACCAAGTCAGGAAGGTACAGTGGCCATTTACTGAACAAGAATTATTCCTGTTAATCTCTACATTTTATGTCAGTTTAGAGCTGCAAAGGAAAGTGTACATATGCATAGTGTCTGGGAGGTGTGATCTCACACTTGTCAGTTCACTTTTAAACTCATTTTTCTCCATTCACTTTCTAGGCAGACACAAATGTAATTGTTTGGGTATCTATTGTATTGGGCCAATATTACATGTTTACAGCTGTTTTATGAAATTTTACAAATACAGTTCAAATGGCTGTCACAGCCAATCCAGCCCCTTGGCACTTACTGCTGCTTGATTATGGCTTTAACAGTTCTACAAGTGAGATTTTGGATTGCTCATTGCAAAACAAAAACACATGATAAAAAAATCAGGTGATAGGCTACTTACTGCAAAGTTCATTTCCCTTCCAAAGTCCTTCTTTAATTATGAAAGCTGCAGAATCCATTTCCTTTGGTGTGCAAAAAGGTGTGTAATTAAACCATCAGTATAATACCTTTCTACATGTAAAACCTGCACTTATGAACTTTAACTGCTGAATAAAAACTCCTATTACATGACCATTAAGTATTATGAATAAAGCGAGTCATTGTAGTACTTGATTAATTTTTATGCACTAAGCTTTGTGTTCAGCAGAAATTTGATTTCCATTGGTATCTATACCCCCAGAGGCTTATGGGGTTTTGTAGAACAGTCTCCCTTCCCTCCTAATTTCTTCTCAGTACACGACTACTTCACTTAAATCCTAGCTGTATTTCAGGAAACTATGATCGCCAGTCACTGGCATTTCACATGATCGCAAGTTACTCAACCTTCCCATTGCCCCACCCCAGCCAAGAGACCCACCATGTCCAGGTAACTGTGAATGAAATATAAACAGCCAATCAGCTGCCTCTGGGATATATTTGCCTATCGTGTGAATGGAATGTTGGATGAGATGGCCCTTCGGTCTCTTCCAGCATGGCTCTTCCTACATTCTTATGTACCACACAAGTAGAGATCCTATTGCAGAACTATAGTCATCAGTCCACCTTTTCTTTCATCCAACATGTTACACAACAGATATTGTTGAGCAACATTAAGAAGTGGGGTTTCATTTGCCTTGCATTCCCCACTCTTGCTCCCACTTTTCATAGTTGCAACAGTAAACAAATAAACCTCTTGTTCAGGACTAGATGGCCGACACCGAAATCAGATTGACTACATCCTTTGCAGCCAAAGGTGGCGAACATCTATACAGACAGTAAAAACAAGACCTGGAGCTGACTGTAGTTCAGATCACGAACTTCTTATTGCACAATTTAGAATCAAACTAAAGAGAATAGGGAAGACCCACAGATCAGTTAGATATGAGCTCACTAATATTCCTAATGAATATGCAGTGGAAGTGAAGAACAGATTTAAGGGACTAGATTTAGTAGATAGGGTCCCGGAAGAACTATGGACAGAAGTTCGCAACATTGTCCAAGAGGTGGCAACAAAAAACGTCCCAAAGAAAAAGAAAACCAAGAAGGCAAGATGGCTGTCTGCTGAGACACTGGAAGTAGCCCAAGAAAGAAGGAAAGCAAAAGGCAACAGTGATAGGGGGAGATATGCGCAATTAAATGCAAAATTCCAGAGGTTAGCCAGAAGAGATAAGGAATTATTTTTAAACAAGCAATGTGCGGAAGTGGAAGAAGACAATAGAATAGGAAGGACAAGAGACCTCTTCCAGAAAATTAGAAACATCGGTGGCAAATTCCAGGCAAAAATGGGTATGATCAAAAACAAAGATGGCAAGGACCTAACAGAAACAGAAGAGATCAAGAAAAGGTGGCAAGAATATACGGAAGATCTGTATAGGAAGGATAATAATATCGGGGATAGCTCAGATGGTGAGGTCAGTGAGTTAGAGCCAGACATCCTGAAGAGCGAGGTTGAATGGGCCTTAAGAAGCATTGCCAATAACAAGGCAGCAGGAGACGATGGTATCCCAGCTGAACTGTTTAAAATATTGCAAGATGATGCTGTCAAGGTGATGCATGCCATATGCCAGCAAATTTGGAGAACACAAGAATGGCCATCGGACTGGAAAAAATCAACTTATATCCCCATACCAAAAAAGGGAAACACTAAAGAATGTTCAAACTATCGGACAGTGGCACTTATTTCACATGCCAGCAAGGTAATGCTCAAGATCCTGCAAGGTAGACTCCAGCAATTCATGGAGCGAGAATTGCCAGATGTACAAGCTGGGTTTAGAAAAGGCAGAGGAACTAGAGACCAAATTGCCAATATCCGCTGGATAATGGAGAAAGCCAGGGAGTTCCAGAAAAACATCTATTTCTGTTTTATTGACTATTCTAAAGCCTTTGACTGTGTGGATCATAACAAACTGTGGCAAGTTCTTGGTGGTATGGGGATATCAAGTCATCTGGTCTGCCTCCTGAGGAATCTGTATAACGAACAAGTAGCAACGGTAAGAACAGACCACGGAACAACGGACTGGTTTAAGATTGGGAAAGGAGTACGGCAGGGTTGCATACTCTCACCTTATCTATTCAACTTGTATGCAGAACACATCATGCGACGTGCTGGGCTTGACGAATCCAAGGCTGGAGTTAAAATTGCAGGAAGAAACATTAACAATCTCAGATATGCAGATGACACCACTTTGATGGCTGAAAGCGAGGAGGAGCTGAGGATCCTTATGACAAAGGTGAAAGAAGAAAGTGCAAAAGCCGGGTTGCAGTTAAACCTCAAAAAAACCAAGATTATGGCAACTAGCTTGATTGATAACTGGCAAATAGAGGGAGAAAACGTGGAGGCAGTGACAGACTTTGTATTTCTGGGCGCAAAGATTACTGCAGACGCTGACTGCAGCCAGGAAATCAGAAGACGTTTACTTCTTGGGAGGAGAGCAATGACAAATCTTGATAAAATAGTTAAGAGCAGAGACACCACACTGACAACAAAGGTCCGCATAGTTAAAGCAATGGTATTCCCCGTAGTAACCTATGGCTGCGAGAGCTGGACCACAAGGAAAGCTGAGCGAAGGAAGATAGACGCTTTTGAACTGTGGTGCTGGAGGAAAATTCTGAGAGTGCCTTGGACTGCAAGAAGATCAAACCAGTCCATACTCCAGGAAATAAAGCCAGACTGCTCACTTGAGGGAATGGTATTAAAGGCAAAACTGAAGTACTTTGGCCACATAATGAGAAGACAGGATACCCTGGAGAAGAGGCTGATGCTAGGGAAAGTGGAAGGCAAAAGGAAGAGGGGCCGACCAAGGGCAAGATGGATGGACGATATTCTGGAGGTGACAGACTTGACCTTGGGGGAGCTAGGGGTGGCGACAGCCGACAGAAAGCTCTGGCGTGGGCTGGTCCATGAAGTCACGAAGAGTCGGAAACGACTGAACGAATAAACAACAACAAAACAGGTAGAGGAATGGATTTGTGTCATAAACGTCTTAGTTCACCCTACTGCTTGGCTCACAATCCATTGAATGGGTCACAAGTCTTAACAAAGTAAGTAATCTAAAGTAATGTACAGACCTATAACCTGATCCAGAGAAGGTGAGCTGCACATAGAAGTGGGATTCTGCACATGTTTCAGGAACTGCAAGCATAAATTAAAATTTGAATGTGCATTCAAATAAGGAAGTCATCTATGACTATAACAGCATTGTTTATTTGGACTTCCCCAAAACATTTGACAAAGTCTGTCACCAAAGACTCCTAGCAAACGTAGTAGTCACAGGATAACAGGAGAGGTCCTCTTATAGATCGGGAATTGGTTCAAGAAGAGAAAGTGGAGAGTAGGAACAAGTGGTAAATTCTTGCAGTGGAGGGATGTAAAGAGCTAGGTCTCACAAGGAACTGTGTAGGGACCATTTCTTTTTAATTGTTCATAAATGATCTGGAATCAGGAGTGAACAGTGAAGTGGGCTCATTATCTGGCGACATCAAGTTATTTAGAGTAGTTGAAACAAAAAGGATCTCTCCAAACTGGGAGAATGGCATCAAAATGTCAAACACAATTCAATGTAAGCAAGTGTAAAGTGATCGCATATATGCTAATGGGATCTGAGCTAGTGGTACCTGAACAAGAAAGAGATCTTGGAGTTGTCATGGGCAATACAATTGAAAACGTTGACCCAATGTGTAGCTGTTGTGACAAAGGAAAATTCCATGTTGGGTTTAACTATGAAAGGAATAGAAAATAAAACTGTCAAGATTCAAGACAGATAAAAGGTAATATTTCTTCACGCAGCACGTAGTTAAACTATTTGCTACCACATGATGTAGTAATGGCTAGCAATTTGAATGCCTTTAAAGGAGGATTATACAAATTTATAAAGGATAAGGCTGTCAATGGCCACTAGTCATGGTGCCGATATGCTACCTCCAGTATCAGATGCAGTATGCCTATGTACACCAGTCGCTGAGGAACATGGTGATGGTGCTATTGCACTCATGTCCTGCTTATGGGTTTCTCATAGGAAGTCGGTTGGCCACTGTGTGAACTGAAGGCTGGTTTAGATTGATACTGGTCTGATACAATAGGCATGTTCTCATGCTCTTATACCCCATTGGGCTGGAAGTTATCTATTCATAGTTGGCTTCCACATTTGAGATTGTATTTATACTGACCATTACCTCACGTTGTCATGGATGAGGGGGAAATAGGGCTCCCAGACTCTGCTGCTCTAGATTTTGGACTGAGATCTTTGATCTCTTACCCAATTTGATTAGGACACTAATCATCATCAGAATCATGTTATCTTTATCACTGCCGATGTCTCTTGTCCCTTTTAATCATCTCTATCAATTTATACACACATACATATATTCCTTTGAATACATTTTGGCATAGTTTATTATGTTTATGTAGACTATTAAAATCCTTTCCATTTTTTTGTCTCTTTAGTAACCTATACTTAAGTGAAGAAGCAGCAGGTTTAAAAGAGGGGGGGGGTCTCCTTCCGTACCCACCCCTGTCCCAGCGTGTCCTGCTGTTCTGCTTCTAGATAAATGTTTGGTTCAAAAGTCCTGATGAAATTACCAATCAAGCTGCCTCTCAGCTTCCCTCCGCCGTCATGTTTGCCTTAATCAGGTGGCTCGGGGAGCAATTTTTCATTTGCAGCAGGTGGTTGTTTACACATTAGATAAACTCCCATCCTTCCCAGTGCTTGGCAGGGGTGTCTGCATTTTGCTTCAACATCTGCTGCTCCTTCTCTCACTAGCACACAGATCAAGGAACTCCCCCCACCCTCTCCTTTGATAGAAATGATTCCTAGTTTGGATGAGCTGAAACACAAATGTCATGCTTAGTGGTAAACATTTGCGTTGGAAAGTTAGGAGACAGTGTTAATTATTTTTATCTTGCTCTGCTACCCTCTCTAAGTTTACGTTTTTATTTCTGGAGGATGCCTTAGCAAATGAAGAATGTTAATAGGAAGAAAGCTGGGTCATTTCTCCTACTCTTTCAGTAGTCCCCCATCAACACTTACCCCCTTGAAAAATAATGCAAGGACATTCACAGATCTCATGATCCTCTTTGGCACCTCCTATTGGGTGAAATAGGTTGTCATATTTTGATCTGAATGGGGTTCTGCTACATGAAAACCTTTAGTTCAATTTAGGTGTTAGGCCTGAATAGGGTACAAATAAGAGGGATGGAGCCACGCATGCCAAGTCCATTCCCAATGCCCTCCCATATGCTAGTTCATCTCCATGAGGTCCTGACCTCTTCATGTTGAATGGGGAGGTCTGCAGCGGGCTTCTGCTTGTGTTTGCTTGGATGTGTGTAGAACCCTTTGCGTAATTGGGAACACTGATAAAGCAAGTTTCTTGATCCTGTGGAGGCTTCTACTTGTCTTCAAGCAAACAAGTAGAAGTCTTCAGGCAAACAAAAATAGAAGCCCCCAGCAGATTTCCCTGCTCAACACAGGGATGTTGGGGGACATTGGGGGGGGGGTTCGGACTGGCGTTTACAGCCCCGTTCCTCTTAGAGGTGTTGCTTGTGCAATATGCAAGCCAGTGCCAGAATAGGACGTTTAATTGTTGTGGTATTAATGGTCTTATTGACCTGTGGAATATGATGGCAACATGGAGCATAGAAACTGTAGGTCCTGTACTTCATAATCATAGCTCTTCTGTGTTTTACAAAGGAGTTAACTCAGTGTGTGTGTGTGTGTGTGTGTGTGTGTGTGTTTGGAGGGGGGGCAGAGGGGGGATTATGGCCAAAGAAGACATTACTTTTAATCTGTATTTAGCAATTACTTTTCATCTGCATTTAGCTTTCCCCCCTCACATTTTTCCTCCAGAGTAGAGTAGAGTTGGGGATCCTATCCAGCTTGTGATCCTGGATTGGAGTCCACTGGAGCCTTTGAGATCCAGATCAGGGGTCCTGCACCTACTCCAGAGGAAAAATGAAAAAAAAAAAAAAAGAGAGAGAGAGAGAGAGAGAGAGAGAGAGAGAGAGAGTTAAACAAATGTATATAGTGGCCCTTGATAACTCAAACATATTTTTATATTGTATTTTATATTACTGGTTTATACTGTTGTTTTATACTTTGAATGTTTTAAATTTTTGTGAACCACCCAGAGCGCTCCGGCTATTGGGCGGTATAGAAATGTAATAAATAAATAAATAAATAAATAAACACAGCTAGCATGTGATTCATGTGAACCTTGACTGTATGCAGCAGTATAGATTATTTTAAAGACTCCTGGTGGCAGCAAAACCATTTTTCTTCTTTGCTGCCATCATATCTGCAAAGTGACACCCACAGGACCTGTATCTGGCCTGGTGAATCCAGTGCATCTCCACTCAGCTGTCACGTAATCAAACTGTCCACTGTGACCAGTTTATCACTGTGTGGGACAATGATCATTCGGTGTCTCAGCTGCTAGGATGGAGGCACTATCATCAGTTGTTGCACTTTGGCTTGAGCTGGAGATCCCTCTTGCTCAATGGTTCCCTGCTTCTTCAAGAGAATAATGAACATGGCTACTTATCGCCCCCTTTCCATCACATCATCGACTTCATGGTCAAAATTGCTCATATTTCAACTGGAACATCTTCCCTATGAGGGAAGGTTACAACAGCTGGGATTGTTTAGCTTGGAAGAAAAAGAAGGCCAAGGGGAGACATGACAGAGTGTATAAAATCATGCATGGTGTGGTGAATGTAGATCAGGAGATGTGTTTCTCCTTCTCACACAAAATACTAGAACCTGGGGTCATCCCATGAAGCTGGTTGGTGGGAGCTTCACGACAGATAAAAGAAAGTACTTCTTCACACAGTGCATAGTTAAACTATGGAATTCACTACCATAACATGCTGTGATGACCATTAATTTGGAGGACTTTAAGGTTAGACAAATTCCTGGAGGGGAAGGCTATCAATGGCTACTAGTCCTGATGGCTATGTGGTACCTCCAGTAGCAGTGGCAGTAAGTCTATATACACCAGTTGCTGAGGAGCATGGGTGGGAGAGTGCTGTTGCATTCGTGTCCTCCTTGTGGGTTCCTGGTCAAAAGCTAGATAGCCACTGTGTGGAGAGAGTGTTGGACTTGATGGATCCTTGGACTGATTCAGCATGGCTCCTCTTATGTTCTTATGCTGTAGAAGAGGTGTTGCAGCTAAGCCCCATCAAACACGGTGGCTTACTAAGGGAAGGAGCTTGCTGTGGGATATGTGAGTATCCATGTCAGGCTTCAATCTGCCCCTATCCTTAGTAATCCACCACCTTCAGAGGAAGGCACAGTGACAGGTAAGGCTTTATTGGTCCTTGGTTGACAGCTAGTTGGCCACTGTGTGAACAGAGTGCTGGACTAGATTTACCCTCGGTCTGATCCAGCAGGGCACTTCTTATGTTCTTATGTTCTTAAGTCTGCAGACATTTAGTGCCTGCTTTTAAAAAAAGAAGTCTTGATGCCGATTTCCCTTGGTCACTGGCATCATATTTCATTTAAAGCTCCCAAGGGTCTCTTTGAGAAGGAACAGAACCTTTCTCTGAATAAAACAGATGGCACCTTGTGTTACTGAGATAATTCTAATTCTCCTCTGTCCTCTGTTCTGTATCCATTTTTCAAGACTGATTAGAGAAAACTCTGCCTCCTTCCTTCTCAGCCTCCTTGTCCCTCTGTCATTCTGTTGTTGGTTTGGAGAAGTTTCACATCACCGCATTTTGCAATTCCTCCTTCTCATAGAAGCCACGAAACTCATATTTCCAGAAAAAGGCATTCTGGTCCACAATCATACAGGTGCAAGCAATAGTTACTTCAACATGCTTCTCCTTCTCCCCTCAGTTCACAGTTGGGAGTACCACCCGGCCCTTAAACGATGGGCAGTCCTGGCCCAAATGGATTGAGAGAGAAAGACTCCTCGTGGGCTATTAGCTCCTTGTACTTTGGATAGTCTGTTGGATATTACCAGGCCTTCCATTGCCAACGATGCTGGCCTTAGCTCCTCAGTACTCCTCTGATCCAGTTGTGCTCCATGCCCTTGGCCCTTCTGCTTCTTGTGCTTTCACCTCATACTCTGTACCAGCCTTCCCCATCCTGGTTCCCTCCCCATGTTTTGGATCACAACTCCCCAGAATTCCTGGCCATGCAGGCTGGGGCTGATGGTAGTTGAAGTCCAAAGCATCTGGAGGGCACCATGTTGAGAAAGGCTGCTCTATATAATCCCTCTTCCATGCTAAACTCTCCTCTCTCCTATAAGTTCTTTTTCCATCTCTTACAACCCATACTCTTTCCCCTTGACTGTGGCTCACAATTCATGGGGTTGTCTATACGTCCTATTTACCCTGAGTTGGCTGCACAGTGGTGCTGCATTGGTTATACTACGCAGCAGACAGCTCACAGCCACCATGGGGCTTTTCCTCGAAACCGTGCCTCAAAAAGGTCTCACCACGACTTTTCCCCTTCCTCCAAGGTCACTGCCGTGCCGTATATCGTCCATCTGTCAGCAGTAACCTCGCTTCACATTGACCCCAGGGGAGGAAAAAAGCCTGCAGTAGTTTGCCTGATTTGCAGGAAGGCTGGGTGGAGGGCAGAGGGTGTGCTCCACAAGCCCAATGACCACTGTAAAGCCCGTGCTCCCTCCTGCCATAGGGATTAATTGTTGCCACTCCACAGCTGCAATTCTGCAGGGTTTTTAAGGAATGTGCAGCAAAAGCACTGCTGTATAGACCCCCCCCCCCCATATCCCTGAATTTGAGAACTGCTCCCTGGGCCCAACCACCTGGGTCCTTTGGTTACTGGTGTAATCTTCACCTGACTGCCTGCTTAACGTCTTCTTTGGCCCTTGCTGTTTGCCTGGCCTTTGCCCCTATATTCATGTGAAGCTTTCCTGTTGCACCAATTTCTTGGCTCTTTTGCATCACAGCCCTTTAATAGTAGGTTGTTACTCATGAGGAGGCCTTATATTGCATCAATGAAAATGTTCTGGGGTACTTTAAAGCCATGGCTAACGCTCTCTCTCTCTCTCTCTCTCTCTCTCACACACACACACACACACACACTTATGAGGTGTGTGCGTGCGTGTTTGTGTTCTTTCAGTGGAAGTTTTTTTAAAAAAAATCAAAATATATGGAATGCGTATTTATCAATCCTAAACTTACCCACGAACTTGAAATACATTATGTATAACTTACTATGGAAAATCGGGTTGTTTTATTTTATTAAAACAGGAATTTCGATTATACCCAGTATTAGAAATGGCTGCAAGCTGCTGTACTCTGGTTAGGTACATAAGTATAACTTAGTATTTTGTCAGATGGAAAAATGGAGGGGGCCGGGGAGAGTTGAAAATAGAAACTATCAACTTTATAATAAATAAAAGGAAGGTTTTATTATCTGGGCTCAGAAACAGTATATACAGTAATATAATGTGGAAACAGAAGAAACTTAAATTTTTAGAGGGAAAAGATAACATCCTTGTAATGTATTTTAGGAGTTGCAATAAATTTAGTTATTCAGCTACACTTTATGATTACTATGGTGGATGACCTTTGCTAGAACTAGAAAAGGGGAGTGTATTTCTTGGTTCTTCTGGATCTCTCAGCTGCCTCAGTACCATCAACCACAGTATTTTTTCTAGGCTAACAAAATGGGGTTTAATCCAGGTAAGATGGAAGTGCTTTAGTTGAACAGTGGGAAATTGATCTGGCTGTTGTGGGGGAAAGGAAGGGAATGAGAAGAAGATGTAAGCTGCATAAACTGTCTATGACACTTCCTGTCATAAACCCACCCTTTAGAAAGTAATTTTAAAAACCCATTGTTTAATCAGGGACATGAGAAATGGAGCCAACTCTGGCAACCAAACGTTCTAGTCTCAAGATGAGTTAGCAGGCGCCATTAAACATGTTTGGTACTTCTGACTGGGGAGGTGGCGTTTAACCTGTTCTTAAAGCAGGAGTGGACAGAAGTTAGATCTGAATCTTCTGGTAGACCTCCAGGTGATTTGCAGTTGATCAGCAAGGATTTGCAACTCCCAATTCTTTAATAAGAGCAGACTCACCCCAGTCCTAAATTATAGTCCTGAAATGAAGAAAAGCATGTGGTAACATGGGGCAGTATCCAATGCAACACTACTGCTAACATAAATTATGCTGCACTAGCATATGTGACCTCTAGACCAATGCCAATAGCATTTGTTGTCACAATGGGTTTCCCTGGGAAATCCATTGTGCCAGCAAATGCTATTGGCATTGGGCTAGAGGTCACATACAGTAGTGCAATGCAATTTACATTAGCAGTAGTGTTGCATTGGATACTGCCCCAGTAGCGGATTTTTTCAGGTATGAAAAGGCGTTGAGCTCCATTCGGTTCTGGTATTCAAAATAAATTCCTGTCTCACAGTTTTTTAATTCTAAGTGTATATGTTTTGAACCAGGCTCTTGTTGGAGGATCGCTGGGTTCTAGTAAATAAAATTAAAAATGGAAGTCCGCCCACCGTGTCCTGAAGGTGCTGCATCACTGAAGGCCGCAGTGGCATGCAGCAGTTGAGGCTGATGTGCCATCTGTAAACCCACTTGGGCAGAGACAGTTATCCATGCCCTGATCCAGGCATGATTCAAAGTGCTGGTATTAACATTCAAAGCCCTAAACGGCTTGGGGACAGGTTATTTGAAGGAATGCCTTCTCCCATATGTATCTGCCCGGACCCTAAGATCAACTTCAGGCTCCCTCCTCTGTGAGCCCCTGCCAAAGGAAATGAGGCAGGTGGCTACCAGGATGCTGTACTCTTTTCAATGCCAGGTGAAGTCCTTTTTTATTTTCCCAGTATTTTAACAGTTAGTTTATTAACTTTGCTGTTTTAAATCTGTATTTTAAATCTGTATAAATCTCTGCATTGCTGCTCGGTTTTATCCTGGTTGTGCTTTTATATTGGACTTTTATATTGTGTTTTTATACTGTTGTTTGTTTTATACTTTGAATTGTATTTGATGGTTTTAACTTTTGTGAACTGCCCAGAGCACTTTGGCTATTGGGCAGTATAGAAATGCAATAAATAAATAAACAAACAAACCTCTAGACTGGACCATTGCAATCCATTGTACCTGGGGATGCCTTTGAAGATTGCTTGGAAATTTCACTTAATACAAAACTGCATCTGTTAACTTACTAATTGGAATTGGCTATAGTGACAGGCCTCACCTCAGCTTTTTTGCGGTCTTGTGCAGGCCTCTGTCAGTGGTACTACTGCAGCTGCCAGCATCCCCTCATGAGCAAGTATATAGTTTTACTAGCTGACTGCTGCCCTGGCATTGGTGTAAACAGTTCCTTCAGAATTTGATAAGAATACCTAGATTTATAGTAGGTACTTAGTTTAGTCATGATTGTCCTCTTTTACTGGACCCTTAGTAAATTCCCATTTATACTGTGGTGTACTGATTGGGAAGGATACACAATTCCTTAAAAATACAGGCTAAGTGGAGCATAAATGGCAACCAACCATTTGATTAGTTAGTAAAAACTGAGATCTGAAGTGGCAAATAATAGTTCCAGAAGGGATGTTCTAAGGCTTGAAGAAATTCACCAGAGGTATTTATGTTCCTAATTTGCTCTTGTTAGGAAGCGGGAAGGAAGGCTTCCTTTATTTCATTCTGTGTCCTCTTCAACCTATGCTTTCTGTAACTAACACTAGCCTATTCCCTTCTGAAATGCGTGCATCATTGTGAGTGGGCACTGTTTCACCCTAACAGATGGGCCTGAGCATTTGCATGCCAGGAAACCATTCCATGCATCAAGTTTATTCGAAGACAGCTTGTCACATGAGAATGTTGAAAAGGCACCTCTGCATGCAGCAACCTCCCAAGAAGAGGAGAACAGTATCAGGGTGGCTCCCTCCCTCTCCACCATGTCCTCTTCAATATATACAGTACTTAGCATTTTATCCAGCCTTGCTTTAGAAAGATGAAGCAAAGTCCTAAGGTGAGTTTGTTACAGAAGGCTGACCTGAGGCTGGAGCAGATGTGATATTGTTTTCCATGGAGATGCCACTGAAAATGTCCTCCCCAGGCTCAGTGATGCTCCCTTCCTTCCTGTAGTGTTTGGAATTATTAATAGGTGGATTAGGGCCATCCACTCACTAGTTTGCTGGAAGGGGAGGGGGACATAGTGCAGTGGTAGAACACCTGCTTTATCTGCAGAAGGTCCCAGGTTTGATCTCTGGCACCTTTGTTCAGGACAGTAAAAATCCCTGCATGAAGCCCTAGGGAGCTGCTGCCAGTCAGTGTTGACGATACTGGGGTAGATGGACCAATAGTTTGAGTCAGTATGAGGCAGCTCCCTATGCTCTTATGACTCCCTGTGTCTGTCTGTCTGTTACAGTGGAGAGTGGTGGCTCCAATTTGGTGGGGCTGTGAATCCATTCTGGGTTTTAGTCAAAACCAGATGTTTTAGAGTTCTGGCTGGTTCTGACTGAAATTGGAGCCTGTGATGTTCTACTGCCTTAGGCTGTGATGTTAAGATTAATATAACGGTTTATTAATTAATAAGAATGATTGAAAAGTTTAAAGAAGGTACTTACTGTGTATTTATAGCAGATTGATAAGTATAAAGCCATGGAGGGGGAGTGAGTGCCGAGTGGATGTTGGTGTGGAGTGTCTGGATTGGCCGTGAGAGAATGGGAGGAGTTGGAGGACTGTGGGAGTATATATGCTTCTGCTGACAGGACAGAAGGTATGATATGATGATATGGGGGATTAGAAATGAGT
Source organism: Elgaria multicarinata webbii (assembly GCF_023053635.1). NCBI lineage: Eukaryota > Metazoa > Chordata > Lepidosauria > Squamata > Anguidae > Elgaria > Elgaria multicarinata. The sequence goes on from NC_086173.1 coordinate 132,824,546, forward strand.
TTTGGATTGGAGTTTGGAAGAGAGATTGATAGGGATCGAGATAGGAAGGGTCTGCGTGCTGTGTTGTTTTGAGTGGATTAGTGTAGGGAGCAAGCAGGCGAACCTGAAGTTATATTGTGAAACGTATAAGAGAAAGAACTGACTGAAACCAGGAAGGGGGGGATCTACACTACTGCTTTTGAAGCGCTTTAAAGCACTTTGAAAATGTTTTGAAAACTGTATATGCAGTATGTCCTGGGCCCCAACAGTTGTCAAAACTGTTATAAAGCACTTTAAAGCAGTAATGTAGATCCTGCCCATTACACATTATGCTTTATAACCATTACACTTGAGAACTGAGGAAACTGTTAAGCTTTTGTACCTGCAATAACTACTTGTTAATAAATTACATTTAATTACAACTGGTGTGGGCCTTGGAGTACCTGGGAAGGGTACAGGTCTATGGTGGCAGTGGAAGGGAGAATTTGGGGTAAGGGTGTTGAGCTGTATAGCTGTGGGGCCTAAGAAGAGAAGGCCATGTCACAGGGAAGGCTACAGCATTCCAAACCTCTTGACACCTGCACCTGCGCTGGGTCCTTTGATTCAGGAAAGGAATAAAGGAACAGTATAAGGTGGGGGTCATCACAAAGCCACTGTAACCCACATTTTTAATGTCCACTCAGGGTGTGGAGAATTTTAGGCCACAGCTAGACCTAAGGTTTATCCTGGGATCATCCAGGGTTTGCCCCTGCCTGAGCACTGGATCCCCTGTGTGTCACCTAGATGAACAGGTTTGACCCCTGAACGATCCAGAGATAAACCTTAGGTCTAGCTATGGCCTTAATTTCCCCCAATCAACATGGTACCTCCAAATTTTGTCACCATGATGAGAATAGTTACGACTGAAAGCCAAATTTGGCAGCATCCACATGGCAAGATTACATTTAATCAGCCCATATTTATGCAAATTTCCTCTCTCCCAGTGGTTCTTTTACTGTCTTAAGAACAATATAACATTTTAATTGTTTTTAAATCACAAGCAAATCTCTTCTTTGGGGATGACCTGCAAAAGTTCTCACAGTTCTAACCCTGCATGAATAATACCCACACTGCCTGCCTGTCTACCCAATCACGCCTAGGTTCTGGGTTGCACAGTTATGAGAATGCTCAAATCTTGTAATAATTACAAAACAGCTTCCTTAATACTGCTGAGGTGTTGGAAGAAACATTGTATTGATATTCTCTAATGAGCATAAATCTCTTTATAAATTCTCTCCTTTTTATTGACTCTAAAGCAAATGTAACCATGACTGCTATATGGTAATACATTTTTATACCTGCTAATGGTTTGATGGGCTCATATATCCAACATCGGCAAGAATGATCATTAGATTGTAAAGGGTGGAAAATAGGTTTTATCACTTGAAAATGGAATCCCTTCTTAGAAAGTAAAACCATAGGTAGATCATTGATTTTAAAAGGTCAGGGTTAAAAAGCTTATTAACAACTGTTTTACTCAGCTGTTCAGAGCATTCAGCTAAGTAAGAACTCGGCAGAATGGTATTATTGCTAGCTGCATAGGGAAAAGTCTGCGGTTCCTAGCCAATGCCCTGGAAATTTTGTTAACAATAAAAAATTTAATAACAAAAGAATCAAAAACCCTGTGGGCTTAATGGCAGCATGTTGGAACTTGTATTGACCTATGTGTCATGTGCTGTATTTCATAATGCTAGCACAAGAGTTTCAGTGCATGTGGAAATAGCCATAGACAGCTGAGTACAAAATAACTGAAAAGTGAGGGAGAAACTAAATGCTCTACTATCATGCATAGTGTAGCTACATGTGATAGATTTCCTTACTCTTGTGTAAGTGCAGGCAGCCTTGATTCAGATTGGGACCATGGCACTCTGGGCTGGCAGTTACACCTCCCTCATTCTCCCCCCCCACAAGTGGAGACATTTTTAGTTTTAAAGCCTCCTGGAGCACTGAACCCTACCTCAGGTTCTCCAAGAATCCAATTCTAGTTTATTAAACAGAATAACTTTTATTAAACAACAAGTAAGGTTATGCAGTGTACAAGCTTATGGTTTCATCAGGTCCAATACACGTTTGTTTCAATACAATTTCAAAGGCAGCCCTGCCTACTCTACTCCATAGACTACACTCTCTCCTCCCTCTCACTCTTTCCCCAAAATAATAAAATGTGTTGTTCCTACACTTGTTCTAGACCAGTGGTTCCCAAATGTTTTCAGGTAACCGCCCCCTTGGTTCCACTAACTCATGCCCAGTGCCCCCTACCCTACACTATAAAAATCATTTTTCAGAATAGCGGTTTTCAACGACCCACTAAGGAAGATAATAACAATAAAATTCAAAACAGTAACAATTAATTGAATATTTATTCAAAATCTGAAGCACCCGCCGCAGGCTTGCTGAGGGAGGGAGGGAAAAGCGAGCGAATGCCTGTTTTGCAGCCGGTGTGGCGGGGCACACCAAGCAGGGTATGTCCCTTCATTAGCATTTTGGTGCTTTTGAAACATTTCAATTCACCATTAAAAGGACTCTTCTTAAACGGTATTAATACATGTGTGGATTCTTCCCCTATATGGCTTGGGACCAAACTACCTTCTCCCATAAAAATGTCCCTGGGTTTTAAGACCTTACGGAGATGCACTTCTTGGAAAAGACCACCTCGAGTGCCCCCCTGCCCCCCTTGCCTCTTAACACCCCCCTGTGCAATCCCACCGCCCCCAAGGGGGAAGTACCGCCCACTTTGGGAACCACTGCTCTAGACCCTACACAAACAACCCCCAGACTCTAACTTTCCACACACAAATCCTAACTGCTTCCTTCCCTAACTCCTCCCATTAGCTGTTAACTGCCAATACAAACCTTTTTACCACTAGCCAATCAGCATTCACCTCACACATTCTACTTATTCACTCTCCCTCTCAACTGCATTAACCACTTACCATCCGATGCCCACAGCACTTACATCTTAAACAGCAATAAACAGTAAAACATTGCAAATCTTACATCATAACATTGGCAACAAACAGTAAAACATCATAGTCCTTCCTCCCTAATCCTGGTGCTACACTAGACCAGCAAACAAGATGGCAATCTGGTGGTGAAAGCATGTTGGGATTACTTTGACCATGTTAAACTTCAGTAAGAGACTTGCCTGAAGATCTCAAGCTCTACTTGGACCATGAGTTGTTTAGAGTTGCATTGTCAGTGACATTGTTCTTACACAGAGGTATGCTCTGTACTGTACATTGCTGTGTATTTTGTCATACATAAAAGGCAGCACACAAGCTTACTTTCCCATACATAAACATATTGAGCCAACAAAGTGTACATGAAGAAGGAAACGTGTTAGGTAGGAAGCAGTCTTTGGGCATAGATTTACCCTCTGCCACTACCACTGTGTTTTGTCCAGAGGACAGAATTGCAGAAAGCCAGCTGGGCTGGTGCTATCTAAATGCCCAGATAGGCCAAAGCAGATCATGTGACTTAACAAGGCCCTCTATAACAACTTCCAGGTCAGGCCTGGCTCTTTGTTGTCTGTAATGAGGGGACTTGGCACCCTGTGGCAGGAAATAGAAATCAGCTTCTCTCAAACATCGCAATTGTATGACAAGAGTTCTGCCTATCTAATTGCGGTTCTGGGCACTGAATGTTCACTGCTTGTTGAAAATCTTCAGTGTCTGTTCCTTTTTCCTTCCTCCTGCAATTTACAGGCTCATAATGGTTCTTCTGATCTTGCACTTTCTCCACTCCTAATAGTACGCATTCCAGAAGTTAAGCCGGGACGGGTCACCACCCTTCATGGTTTCCTCTGCTTTGTTTGTACTCATGTCAGGGCCTCAACCACAAAAAATTAACAATTTTCAGTGGATTAGGAATATTTTCATAATGTATGCGGGACAGCACTTTGTTTACCACAGGAGTAAATCCAGCTGTGACTCTAGTGATGCTAAACCCAGGGATGATCTCTCCTTAACAAGGGGGCTCATTCAAGCAGTGAAAGCGAATACGGAATCTTTTTCTCTCTTTCTCTCCCCCCCCCCCCCCGCGTCTCTTCCTGCTATGCTTTTCAAAGCAAACCCTTCATTAAAAACTAAGAGAATATAAAACATTTACGTTAGAATTGAAAGTTTCAGAGTTTAAATAAAAGATTAACGACAACAACAAAATGTTTCAGAAAACAAAGACACCTGGCAGAATGTTGATTTGCTCCTGAAAAGTTCCCAAGGATGAGGGGGGCCCCTCTTTGTTCACATATCAAAATGTTATATGGGATTTTATTGTGATTTAGGTTCCTTATCTTTGTGGGGTATTGTTGCCACTGTTCTGATGGCTCCGACGCGAGATAGCCACCTGGATACAACCATGAGCATGATAAGCTCATTTCATAGCTCACGCAGTACATTTCCTTCCCTCAGACAGAAGAGGCTTGCCAAAAGGGTTTGGAAATGTGTAGCGCCACCAACAAATCAACAGAGACAATGGTTCAGTGTAGAGCACCAAATTTGCATGCATGCATAAATACCAGCTTTAATAATTAACATATCCAGTAATTAATTTTTTTTTTAAAAAAATATCCAGTAACTGTTCTGTCCCAACTGGGCCTTGTGTTGTTATATTTGTCTGTTCATTTAGAATGGCTTCAGTTTTCCCTCTGTACATCTGCCAGTGACTGATCAAGTCTTACCACTCATTGATTGGTAGTTCATAGGATGAATTTCTAATCCTGTTGAGTTCAGTTTTAGGCCAGGTCAGAAGAAGCTAAGCTTTCTTCTGGCCTTGTTTTCTGCCATTTTGAGTTGCAGCCTAGAACCACTTGTGTTGCCATTTTGTGCTGCAGCCTGGAACCACTCGTGTTGCATTGCCTTTGAATTTCATCCATTCCATCTCATTAACCTCAACCTGATTCAGCCTTCCATTTATCCATCTTCTACAGCAAAGTATTTAATCCTCTCCATGTATTAGTTGTTGGTTGTTCAGGCTGCGTAATCAATAAAGCTGAAGACTGCTTTATGTGAACGTGTGGACTGCCACAGGGCCGGCATCAAAGGTAGGCATAGTCAGACCCCTGCTGAGGGCCCACATCCCAGTAGGGATCCACTGACAAGAGCCCCCTAGATTTGGTCTGACCCAGACAATAGTGATAATGCAAAGGAGGAACAGTAGATGCCACTGCTCGCTTGCTCATTGACGCTCTACCTGTTAAACAAGGAAAGGGTAGCAATGATGAGAAAGAGGAGCAGCAGCAATACAACTGGGGCATGTCTGCGCCTGCCAATATCCCAGGGATCGCCCCGGTATCATCCCTGTGCATCCACATGACACACAGGGGATCCCAGGGGCAGGGAGGGATGATCCCTCCCTTGCCCTGGGATATTGGCATACCCTTTAATTACGGTATTTCCTGCAGTCTCGGGCTTGTCCTGAGACCGCGGGAGGTTTAGCTGGGTGTCCCGTTTTCATCCCGGCTCCTTGCGAGTAACCACGAGCAACCAGGCACGGGGCACGTAGCTCCATGCCCATCGGAGTAGGGTGGGGTGGGGGTAGCTGGAGGTGTTTTTTTTAAAACCTACCTTTTGCGCTGGAGCACTCCTGCGCTCAGTGTAGATAAAAAAATAAAATAAAAATGGCGGGTGCGATGTCCTCTTCCTCCCAGGACATCGCGTACGTGTGTAGAACTGAGGGAGGTGATCATGCGATAATCATATTGTGAGATCATCCCCCTCCACCCCTCTGGTCTAGCCATGCCCCTGGTGACAATGGCAGTGTGAAGGTAGACATACTGAGGGAGAGGGACCTTTGAGGGTATCTTGCCCAAAGGCCCTCAAAAAACCTGGAGCCAGCACTGATTGGATGGGAATTTAGACATCTGAATGGACTCACATCCCAATGTATGTTGAGCCTAGAACAGTAGAACTAGGAAAGACTGCTTGTTATCCTGGAGAGCTGGTACCAGTGAGAGGAAGCAGTACTGGCCTAGATGCCTTCATTCATTACAACCCTATTACTTATTAATTTAACAAATGTGAATTCTGAGGTGAATTTTGAGTATGTTTATCAGGAGAAACATTTGTAAAATTGTAAGTTCAGTGAAATTTCTAGTTTTTTTGTTTTTCACACATATTTTTCACAATGCATAATTACTTGAAAGAATTAACTGCAACAAGGTGTGATGATGGCAGCTATAAACCGTACTATCTTAGATGGCTTTGAAAATGATGGGACAGATTAATCTATCAACTATAATCACTCAACGGGGATTTTATATTCAGAGGCAGGATATCCCTGAGTACCTGATGGTGGAAGAATTCTTTATTCAACCATGGCCATATGATAACGCAGACTGAAAATGTCACCATCAGTAGGGGTAGGGTCATGGAGAAATGGTGTCTTGCTAATTTTGCATCCTGGATATTCTTCCACATCATTGGTGGCTTACCCCTTGAACCTACGAGGACGTCATTTAATCCACAAACACTTGGATATGCCAAGTATAGTCAGCACAGCTCGACCCCTAAGGATGCCTGTAGTGTTCATCAAAGTGGCCAGTATATAAGTGCCACCTCAGGGGCTCTTCCTCTTCTGGCCTCCTGTTTTGCCCTTTATCCCCCACAGGCCACTGCAAATTCCTTCTGGAGAATGGAATTCCATTCACTTTCAGAGGATGGGCTCTATGATACTTCTTCCTCCAGTTCATTTAGCATCCTAAACGATACTATAATGGTGTTTTCTTAGGACAGTTTCTACCTGTGTGTATTCCTATAACTTGTCCTATCTAGGTTTAATTAGTGAGAGTGAGCTTCCCTGGGATGTCTAATGATTCCATTTAGGCAGAAGTGAGAGAGGTAATTACTTGCCTATAAATAAATAAGGCTTAAGATATAGCAAGAAAACCCTTCCTTTTTGTCCACATTCATCACTGCTTCAATGGATCTGAGACTTTATCTTATCCATCTCTGCATCTGTCTACATACGTCGTGGTGGATCTTGGCAACACGGACTCATGGCACCTGGCCTCAAGACTTCAAAGGCCAGGTATAATCCACAGCTGACCACCCTGAGCGTTGTTAAATCTGCAGTTGTTTTCTCCTTTTGCTCTCAAGTGACTCTCCCCTGCTATAAGATGAATTCTCAAATATCTGACCAAGATCCAATCTTCTTTCTCTTATCAAATTTAATAGAAAATGCTGTAGTTACAAAATTACAAGTGTGCCTCCTGGATAAATGTCAATCTATTTTTAAATGCAAGATCGGCTCTGAAGCTTCTGCTGCAATGATGTATCGTTTCAAGCCTACATGGGGCCTGTTCATTGCTTATTGCACTTGACTCTAACAGCCTTCATTTTGAGACCGTCGGCCCAGCTGTGGGATGCTCAGATATTGCCATGAAGATTTTAGTCCACTTTCTGAAGTCATGCTACTTGGCACAGAGTAGATCAGGGTCAAATACGGAGCTCTCTAACTTGGTACAATTTAATAATAATAATAATAATAATAATAATAATAATAATAATAATAATAATATCATTATTTCTTACCCACCTTTCCTTTTGGATCAAGGTGGGGAACAACATTAGTACAACAATACAATATAAATCAAATACATAAAATCAATTAAAAACCATATAAAACCAATACAATATCAAAAAAACCCCAAGCAAAACATCTTAAAATTCTTAGGTTTAAAATTCATCTGGGTAGGCCTGCTGGAAGAGGCTAGTCTTTATAACTGTCTTAAACAAATCTCTACAAATCTCCTGTGCGTGGCAGATTGTATGGGAGAAGGTGATCCCGCAGGTAAACTGGACCCAAACCATATAGGGCTTTAAAGGTAATGACCAAAACTTTGTACTACTAATTGGCAGCCAATGGAGTGATTTTAATGTTGGTGTAATATGCTCACCCCTAGATGTACCAGTGACCAACCTGGCTGCCGTATTTTGAACTAGTCGAAGTTTCTGAACTAGGTACAATGGTAGCCTCATGTACAGCGCATTGCAGAAGTCAACCCTCGAGGTTACCAATGCATGCACTACCATCTTTAGGTCTTCCAACTCTAGGAAAGGCCGCAGATGATGCAACGGCCGTGGCTAATTGCAGGCACTCCTGGCTGTCGCATCTATCTGGGCTGTCATTTAGAGCACTGGATCCAGGAGCACCCCCAAGCTGCGAACACAGTCTTTCAGGGAGAGAAATCCAGAACTGGTTGACACACCTCCAAACCCAGGTCAGGGCCCTTGACAGCAAGCATCTCCGTCTTGTCTGGATTCAGCTTCAGTTTGTTTTCCCTCATCCTGCCCATTACTGCCTCCAAGCATTTATTTAGAGGAGACACACTTTCCTCAGCTGAAGCTGTTGTTGAAGGCATAGAGAAATATATTTAGGTGTCATAAGCATACTGATAGCACCCTGCCGCATGCCTCCAGATGATCTCTCCCAGCGGTTTCATGTAGATGTTAAACAGCATTGAGGATAGGATGGTGCTTTGTGGTATGCCATACAACAACAGCTCCTTTTTTGAGGAGCAACTATCCCTAAGCATCACCATCTGGAACCAGCCTGAGAAGTAGGACCGGAGCCACTGGACCATAGTACTCCCAATTCCCAAATCCCTCAGGCGTTCCAAAAGGATACTATGGTCAATGGTATCAAAAGCCACTGAGAGGTCCAAAAGTACCAGCAGGGACACACTCTCCCTGTCAATACTCATGCTGAGATCATCCACTAAGGTGACCGTAGCTGTCTCAACTCTGTATCCCACTCTAAAGCCGGTTTGAAATGGGTCTAGAAAATTTGTATCATCCAAGACTGCTTGGAGTTGGAAGGCAACTTCCCTCTCGATCACCTTGCCCAAAACCCGAAGGTTTGATACCAGTCTGTAATTATTAAGGTCCGGGAATTCCAGGGAGGGCTTGCTTTAGATGCGTCCATACCACCGCTTCTTTTAAACATGGTGGAAAACTCCCCTCCCTGAGAGATGTATTAACAATATGTTGTAGTTGTAGTCTAACTGCATCTCCTCCCTTTGCGACCAGCCAAGAAGGACAGGGATTGAGAGGACAAGTGGTTTTTCTTACTCATCCAAGCAGCTTCTCCACGTCCTTGGTACTCACCAACTGAAACTGATCCAGTGTAATCCTACTCACGGAGTTGCTGGGCACTTCATTGTCAGCTTCTGTTACAACAACGGCATCTAAATTGAGAGATTTTATTTGTGAAATGATTGTTTAATGCATCCCAACAAATTACCAAGGGCTCTAAAACTGGGTTCAGGGGGGAAGGTGTCTGAATTAGACCCCTCACCACCCTGAACAGTTCTGCTGGATGTGAATTTGCAGACGCAATGCGTTCAGAGAAGAAAGCTTTCTTCACTGCATGTATTGTCACCCCAAAGGAATGAAGATGTTCTCTATGTCGTGTCTTGTCAGATATAAATTGAGTTTTCTGCCATCGGCACTCCAGTCATCGTCCTTCTTGCTTCAACTCCCTAAGAACTTCTGTATACCAAGGTGCCCAACTGGAAACGGGTCTGAGATGATTTTGGGGGCGATCATGTCAGTAGCCCTAGTTAGGTCTTGATTCCATCTATTGACCAGGGCTTCAACAGGATTGTCAATGATACCAGCCATAGAACCCTTTAAGTCTTTCTGGAATCTAAAAGGATCTATCAGCCTTTGAGGGCGGACCATCTTAATAGGTCCGCCACCCCTGCAGGGGCCGATGGTAGCCATGATACAATCACCAGTCAAGATTTTTTCTTCCCAATTTGTACATACTGTGCTTGTAGAACTGATAAATTGGCTAATCCAACAAACTTACTCACACTAAGGTGAAGTTGTACAGCCAACTAGTTGATAGTTACATACATACTACATTGAACCAATCAATCATACACATCCAACTAGCACAATCACAGAAGGTAGTTTATGGTAATAGCCAGCCACTGCTCACAAAAAGGACATCAGGCTAGCTAATCCACTAGCACTAAAAAGGTTACGGCGGCTAGATTCATACACACTTGGGGCCTTCCTAGACGAGGCCTTAGCGCGCCTTCTGACCCGGTTTCCCTGCTGTGCGTCCAGATGACGCACAGGGGAATCCGGAGGCAGGCCGCGCTGAGACCTCCTCCAACGCGCCATAAGCGAATGCGCTTATGGTGTGCCTTTTCCCCAGCTCCGGCCTGAGGCCGGAGCTGGGGAATGTCTAGGGACTTCCGCGGCTTTTTGCGGCTCCTCGCTTACTCACGAGGAGCCGCGAAAAGCCGTGGACCTGCCTGGCACAGCGCTCATATGAGCGCTGTGCCCATCGGCCCGGGGGGGGGAAGAGAGGGGAGGGCGAAGGATGGCAGGGTGGGTGGCAAGGGGTGAGGGGGGTGAGATCGCGCTGCCGCCGCCCGAGCAAGCTGGCGAGCGGCGCTTGCCTGGGCAATGCCTGGCAGCGGCGCTCGCCTGCTTGCTCGGGCGGCGGCGGCGCGATCTCCCCCCTCCCCCCTTGCCACCCACCCTGTCATCCTTCCCCCCCCCCCGTTTTTTTTAAAAACAGTAAAAACACCACTTACCGTCTCCGGAGTCTTTGGGCTGCACCCGGCCCCTTTAAACAAACAAACAAAAAATGGCGGACGCCGCAGGGATGCGACATCCCTGCGCGTCCGACGTGTGGAAGCCTGGGGGAGGCGCGCTAATGTTCGCGCACCTCGGCCCCGCCTCCCTGCCGGCATAAGCCGGCAGGTGTTGGAAAGCCCTTGATCTCTCACATGGAGTCTCACATACATTCCTCCGCTCTGTCTCTCACCCAGAGGGTAACCTATTTCAAGCCACCACAAGCTCTCACCCTGAGCTGAAGAAGCAGTCCTAACACAAACAAACAAACAGGGAGGGAAAGAGCAAACAAAGAAGACCAAAATGGGAGCTGCCCTCAAACTCGTGGGTGGTGGCGGCCCACCGCCCTGCAGCGAGGCTGCTGTTATCTCTCTCTGGGCCTGAGATAGTCCAATGCCTGAGGGATAGCGTCCTGCTTTGCTGAGCTGGATCTTCCAGCAGGTGTTTTCATTCAGTACACTTGGTGAGAGTTCCACCACCAAGATTACTGGAGGTAGGAATGGGCAGTTGCGAAGCTGGTGCTGTGTCTCTGTTTCTTGTTTTCGTTGTTTTGACCTGGAAGTGAAAGAAAGACTTACAAGAGATTTGGGACCTTGAGAAAGTAAGAACTATGCAGAATGCAACACAACAGAAGCCCTATTCAGGTCTTCTACATATCAGTAGAGTAAACACATGGGGACATGGAATACCCCAGCCTTGCCCCCTCCTTGTGTGTTTTTAGTGCATGGAGAGTCTCTTCAGAAAGTCGCCCTCCACAAGTAGAGGGTGATGGAAACATGTGAGGAGAGGATGGGGCTAGTGTGTTTCCCCTCCTCATGCATTTACACAGATGTGGAATGCCTGAATAGGGTTTCAGTGTCAACCACACCTCTACAAAGTGTATAGGCTCTAATGGTGTGATTGTATTTGTGATTCCAAAATCCCAACAGTAGTCCATGCTCTGATAATTGCAATACTTTCTGTGTGGGGATTCCCTTGAAGATGGTCCAGAAGCTGTAGCTGGGACCGAATGCACTGCACTGCTTACCGGTGAGCTACTAAGCCCAATTCAAGGTGTTAGTACTAGGCTTGGATCCAGGATCTGCCTTCCATAAGAGGAAGGTCCATCCACCTGATTTTTGGGAATCCTCCCCTTCCCCCCTCAGATCACAGCCCACCCCATTCAGCAGGGCCTCCAGACTCTCTGTATAGCATTTTCAGGGGGCTGGAGGGACTACTGTAGGAAGGAGAAGGCAGGAAAGTCAATTTCCATTGACATAGCCAATCCAGTGCACATCTTGATCCAATCCTTAATGTACAAAGCCCTAAACAGCTCAAGACCAGGTACTTGAAGGACCACCTCCCTGAATACCAACCAACCCTTAAATAAATAAATAAAACCCAGGATTTAAGATCATTACAGAAGCTTTGCTTGTGGTGTCCTTGCAGAATGTTGGCTGTGAGGCTATCGTGCATGGCAGGGTCTTCTCAGTGATGGACCCCAGCTATGGAACTCCAGTAGCGATTCAGCTGTGCCCCAGACTCCTGTCAATTACGTGCCAGTTAAAGATATTTGTATTCATGCAAGCTTTTGGGGATATAGGTAATAGTATAGTGCTCTATCTGGTGTTGGTTTTGATAGATTTATTGTATTTTATTATTTGTTTGTGATGTTATAATTGTGATTTTAAGGTTGTTTATGTGCTGTGTTGTTTTTATATAGGTTGTTAGCCATACCTGGGTTCTTGTGAGGAAGGGCAAGATATCAATCAATCAATCAATCAATCAATCATTAATCAAAAATAGAACCTTTCATAGAAGGCTACAATATATAACAGATGGACCAGAAGTAATAGATTGATGCTGAATCCAGACAAATCAGAGTAGGTGCTCCTCAGATCTTACAGGGGTTAGATTGTCTTATGACTAATAGAGATGGACAAGTTTGTCCAGTTCACTCTGGATAGTCTCAGAGGTAGACAGAGTTGTTTCTAAAACTATCGGACATAACACAGTGCATGATACAAACCAGTCCAAGGCTCTAAAAGGCAGCCCTGTGTTTCTTTGCTAGGGGCTCCTTCTTAGAGCTGCCCCCAAGAAAACTGGGGATGGGGCAAAAGGCTACCCCCACAGAGGACCCTCTTACCCTTCCCTCCAGGTCCTCATGGTGGTAGGCTTTTGGCTGCCACTTTCCCCTTCAAAGTAGTTCAGAATGTTTCACATGGCACACTAAGACCATGGTTAGGAATGTTTCACATGGCACACTAAGTCCTGGCTCACATGATACACTAAAGCCATAGTGTTTAGCATGTCATCTGAACAGCATCACTGACTACTTGAACTGGTCCAAGGTGAAGCAATGACATTGTTGATTGATCATGTGCCCAACTATATGGATTCATTTGACCCATATTTAGGAACACACAAGCCTAAAAAGAATGTGAAGGCAAGGCATCTCTATCACATTGCTTTCTGTCTGCTTATGTCTTCGTTGCAAAGAAAGTCCTCTTAGGTTCTTACTTGGGAAAAAATAATTTTGCTTTAGGACAGCAGAATTCTCACCTTCATCTTTTCTGAGTTTCCTAATTTTGATTCAGTACCATGTCTTTGTTTAAAGGTTTATGTAGATAAACCTCAATTTTGCCAATCTCTATTATATATAAGTAGAAGGATCAACTTCTAATTTCTCATGTTAAATCCCATGCAAGGTAACTATAATATCATTTGCTTATTGAGGCCATTGGGATAGTATAAAACCATAGCAAACACAGAAACATTTAAAACTTCAGATTAACCCTCAAAACAAAGAGAGGGAAATTTGGAAAGAGAGAGAGAGAAAAGAAGCACTGAAGATTGCAATAAATATATAGGTGCATTTTCCTCCCAAGTTGATTAAGGACATACATGGGGAAAGAAGCAGTTTGATTTGATGACCCTTATATGAATGAGAGATGAGACATTTTCTCCCTGAAAATGAACTCCAATGTCAATTCCTTTACAAAGTGCTCAGATAAGATGGCAATGGGAGGCCCATATAACATAAGTACCCTAGAGAGGAAGAGGAAAATGTCATTGACAGTTGTGTTTTTAGTACTGCTGTATCAATTAAACATCTATAATGTGCCCCTCATTGTAATATATTGCACAGGGCCTGTTTCTGGATATTCTAAAAGAACCAAGGCACAGTCTAATCACTTTGTGTCTGATGATTGCTTTTGTCATAATGCAACACTAGGGAACTCAACTCAAAGCCAACTGGAAATGATAAAGAGTACGCTTTGGATCTTCTTCAAAAGGTACATGGTATATTCTCTTTCTACTGACATGTAGATTCGCAGCTCATCTGCATACTCTCCCAGCAACCTCTGTTGAAGGCTCCTGAGATCACCACACACTCACTGGGACTTTCTTGCCACCCTGCATTCTGCCACTTGAGAACTGAATTCTGTTGAGTTTGTCTATATGTTTCCCCATGAGCTCCCTGTGACATAAGACCCTTACACTAGGCCCGTCTCATAAACCCTTCTCAGGTAGGGTGACCATGTGAAAAGGAGGACAGGGCTCCTGTATCTTTAACAGTTGTATTGAAAAGGGAAGTTCAGCAGGTGTGATTTGTATATATGGGGAACCTGGTGAAATTTCCTCTTCATCACACCAGTTAAAGCTGCAGGTGCCCTGCCCTCTTTTAAATCTGGTCACTCTAGTATAGCTCCTGCAGCTTTAGCTGCTGTGATGAAGAGGGAATTTCACCAGGTTCTCCATATATACAAATGACACCTGCTGAAATTCCCTTTTCTATGCAACTGTTAAAGATGCAAGAGCCCTGTCCTCCTTTTCATATGGTCACCCTAATCTCTCTGAATATACTGTGGGAATAATCTGGTGTAGGTGTTTAATAAATATAAGGCAGGTAAATAATGCCAAGCTGACACGTGGTGTTTGGTAGCTAACAAAATATTAATAGGTTTATTGTAATTTAAAAGCTTTAAATAAAAATATGATACTTTCAATCCTGCCTAATCTAAACTCCACCAACCCCCTCACTCTCTTCACACCAATCCTGAGTCCCTAGAAACCTAGAATCTCTCTCTCTCTCTCATCCCCCCAAACTCCCAGCACTCTCTTTTTATACTCCTTTCCCACCATCTATTACATCATTAACCACACCCACTCAGTTCTAACATTCCATACTTACCAGACCTACTAAGCTAGACATATACAAGATACACAATTGTGGAGTAACGCCACACTCCCCCTGCATCCTACTAGTAGGCTGAGATCTGTTGAGGTAGCAGCTTCTCTTCATTCTCTCCAGTCTCCAGCACCCTGCTGAAGTTCTCAGATTGCTGTGAATTTAATGGAGCTGTGGGAGCTCACTGTAATCAGTCATGTACCTGAGATTCTGGGGAAGCTGTTTAATAAATCCAACGTGGTTTTTTTTAATCAATGAGAAAGAGACAAAATAAGTGTGCTTCAGTGTAGGTGCATGAGGCCTTGATTTGGATTGGGACTGTGGTGCTCTGGCAGACAGAATTTAAGCTTCCCACTGTTTTCATCAAATTCTACCCCCTCTCAACCTGGGGAAGGGGGGGTTAAAAAAAGAAAAATAACTCAATTGGACTCAATGGAGTTTTTTTAAAAAAAGCCTTGGGACCCCCCCCCCCCCATGTATGTGTGCGTGTGTGAAATTTTGGGACAAAAACTGGAGCGGGGAGAAGTTTAAGTAAGATGTAGCTGCTAGCTACATCTTCAAAGTAACATGTAGCTTTGTCCTTTGATGGTCTAAGGTCCACTCAAACACAGTAGACCGTCCTACTCTTCAGCAAAGAGCAGGAATGCTTCAATTTCATGGCTGACAAATCATCAGGGTGCAATGGAGAAGCACACGTGTGGCATGCAGATAGCCCAAGCTTCAGTCCTTAGCATTTCTGTTTAAAGGAACTTGCATAGGAAAAAGATCCATGCCAGTATCTGCTGGGGCTTGCACTGGCAACCTTTGTTTCTGTGTGTGGCTGCCCTGTGGGATGAGCCGCTGCATGTTGCAGCATCTGCCTCATCAGCTTAGTATCCATGGACTGACCCTGCCACTCAGGCTGGCCATTGGAACCTCCTGGACAGGAAGAAGTATAAGGCAGCTTCCTGTTCCAGTTAAGTCTTGCTTGAGCAACGAAGCCTTCCTGAGCATTCAGCAGGCTCCTGTGTCCTTTATTTATTTAGGGTGACCATATGAAAAGGAGGATAGGGCTCCTGTACCTTTAACAGTTGCATAGAGAAGGGCATTTCAGCAGGTGTCATTTGTATATATTGAGAACCTGGTGAAATTCCCTCTTCATCACAGCAGTTAAAGTGCAGAAGCTATACTACAGAGACCAGATTTAAAAGAGGGTAGGGCACCTGCAGCTTTAACTGGTGTGATGAAGAGGAAATTTCACCAGGTTCTCAATATATACAAATGACACCTTCTGAAATTCCCTTTTCAATACAACGGTTAAAGATACAGGAGCCCTGTCCTCCTTTTCATATGGTCACCCTAATTTATTTATTTATTTATTATTACATTTTTATACGGCCCAGTAGCCGAAGCTCTCTCTTGTCGTCTTTCAGATCTGACTTCTGGCTTGCTTCTCAATCCTGTCCCCTGATTTTTCATTCAGGCCTGATTGGCTCTTGAGGCCTGACCACTGGCTTGTCTCATGACTTCTGGTTCCCATCTCACCTCAGACTGCCACCAACAATCCAGCCCAGCCCTGGTAGTTTGAGATGTTAGGGGATTGTTACACTCAGAATAGACAATAGTGAGCCAGTTGGAGCAACTGGCTTAACATAAGGCAAATAAACATGAACCAAATAAAGAATTCAGCCCCACCTTTTGTCAAGAGGAAGAGCAGAAGAGAAAAAAACCCTGTTTATCCTGAATTGATACAAAAGAATGTGGTCTTTTATTTTATTTATATTATTTATTTTACTTGTACTTTGCCTTTCTCCCTAAAAATGGCATTCAAGGTGGCTTACAGGCACAAATAAAATTAATTGAATCAATAAAGAAAGACCTCTTTTGAGCTTACACCCTACTTAAATTGATGGGACTCTTTCTGAGATCAGGCAATGGCCTTTTCCTTTGAGAGAATATGAGAAAATATGTAGAAACTAAACCAAAACCCAACACCCGTTATTCTGCACAGTTTGTGGAATCATCTCTGCTTTTAAATTCTGATTGCCTCAGGCTGTTAGATCAATCTATTTTTCCCTGTGACTAGTTTGCATCCTAGATATGAGAGAACAAAGAAACTATTGGTGTGATCTGAGTTTAAAGCAGTAAGTCGCGGATGTCACACTTGTAGTTACACGGTAGTTAACATTCAGCTGGTTTTTGAAATAAAGGGGATTTTAATGTACTTCAACATCACAGAGCTTTCACCGTACTACTTTTCATGTCTTTTCTTTAAAAAGACACAATTGAAACATGCAAATATTGATAATTCTTGCAAGAGATGTGTGTGTGTATGCACACATAATCATCCAGCCTAATTTTGGAGACATATACTCCATTTTGTAAACAAAGCATCAGTCTGATTCAAAGCAATGCACTTTTCTGTTTCCTTCTGTTTGCGGCTATCTCCACTGAGCCTTATAAGTGATCAGTCTAATTAGAATCATCCCTTGTAATTACATTTATATTAATAGTGCATTGTTCTTCTATGTGAGTTTTATCCCTTTCCTATAAACTGAGTGGTTTCTTCAGACTACTCCCTATGCATTCTGATTCATAGATGGGGGTGGGGAGTTGAGGAATCAGATCCAAGAGTAGTCTCTGTGACATTCCCAAGGAAATTTCATGGATAGGTCTTTCGATAATTATAGGCCATGAGAGCTAAATGAAACCTGCAGTCGTTCTCTGAATACCAGTTCTGAAGGCCAAAACAGATACCACCACCACCACCACCATCATCATCTAATAGATTTATATACCACCCCCATAGTTAAAAATATCTCTAAGTGGTTTATATTACTGACATAACAAACATTAAATGTGTACCTCACAGCTATGCCTTCTTAACCTTTTTACTCTAGAGTAGGCACAGGGCCCTGATCCAGATCTTTAAATTTTCACTAACCCACCCACCCCCATGATAGGGGCCTAATCTAAATTGGGGGCCCTGCACTTACTCTAGAATTAAAATGGGAAAAAAATGTAGCTGGTAGACACACAGTTAAGCTATACACATTTATCTGGGCATGTCCCATTGAACTCAATAGGACTTACTTCTAAGTAGATATGCATAGAATCACACTATTAAAGTAATGCCCGTTTTGGCCCTGAAAGGAAATAGTTGTGTTTGTGTGTTTGCACCTGTGGCCTTTGTGCTTGGCTTGTTGGCTTCCTAGAAGCTTCTCACTGGCCACCATTGGAAAGAGGGCATTAGAATATATATAATGTTTTTAATTAAGATTTCCATATATTCAACATTAGAGTAAATGGACCATTGGTCTCATCCGGAAGTGCAGTTCCTATGCTTATGATCTTAAAATTAATGAGTAGAATAAAATCAGACATTAGTATACAGCCTTTTTGAGCTAGCAGCAGCTGTAGCCCACAAAGCACAATCTTTTCTGTTGCCTTATTTATACGCCATTTCCTTATTGGTCCTCTCCCTCAGTAGTCTGGGCCAAGACCTTGCTGCTTTCAGAAAGAAGAAAAATGGTTGACCCTTCCATAGCTTTAGTTCATGTCTCTTTTAGTATTCATCCCCTTGTTCTTGTATTTGACACGTGTCTTTTGACATCTCTCCTTTTCTATTCCCTTCAGATAAGTGCCGTATAATATGATGAGGTCCAACCTTAACCTCCCCCTCTTTTTTTCCCAGAGAGAAGTGACCTAGTTCGTGTTTTTTGTTTTTTTGTATAAGCTTCTCTAGTCCATGGAGGCTGGCCTCTGCCAGACCTTCTCTGTCTCTTGATCTTTTTAGTAATAGGTCTCTTTCTTTAAATAACAGTAAACTCAGAATTTAGTGCATTTCCGTCAAATGTGGAGCTTATAATTTGTTTTATCGGTAATTCTCTGACTTAGGCGTTAAAAACATGCTGAGCCCTCCCCGTGTTTCCACATCATTCAGTAGTGAGTTACCTAGCATTTTGGTAACAAACCATTCTAAAAATTGTGAAATGTTACATAACAGAATTAGAACTTTGCTAGTTTTCATTAATCAGTGGCTAAAACATAATGGATCCAAAACAATACATAGCAACTGAATATATGATTTGGGTATTTTCATTCACTTTTCAGTGATCTCCTTTGTTTTCATTCAATTTTGTTTCCACATCCCAGTCCTTTTTTTATTTATTTATTTCCTGCCTGAATTCTTGAATTCATTACAGGGCTCCATTACATCTGAGTAGTTTCCTTGCAGTACACATCTTTGTGTAGTTCCCTTTTCTTTCCTTAAAACAAACTTTCCATAAGTTAGCCTTCCCCAATGTAGTGCCCTCCAGAGGTTTTGGAGTACAACTCCTATCAGTCCCAGATAGCATGGCAAATAGTCAGGTAGTGTGGGAATGGTAATACCAAACAACTGGAGGGTGCAAGATTGAGGAAGGCTACCTTAGGTGTCCTTAGTCTCTCTGAATTTTTGAAAGCGTTGAGGTGGAAACAGCATGGTATAGTAGGGTGACCATATGGAAAGGAGGACAGGGCTCCTGTATCTTTAACAGTTGCATAGAAAAGGGAATTTCAGCAGGTGTCATTTGTATGCATGCAGCACCTGGTGAAATTCCGTCTTCATCACAACAGTTAAAGCTGCAGGAGCCCTGCCCTCTTTTGTATCTGGTCACTCTAGTATAGCTAGGGCAGGGCTCCTGCAGTTTAAACTGTTGTGATGAAGAGGGAATTTTACCAGGTGCTGCATGCATACAAATGACACCTGCTGAAATTCCCTTTTATATGCAACTGTTAAAGATACAGGAGCCCTGTTCTCCTTTTCATATGGTCACCCTATGGCATAGGCATATCAGTTTAGCCCCCTTATAGAGCCATTACTTTTTTTTTACAATGGGTAAAAAGCATAAACTGGCATATGTAATACCAGTGGTACCAGGCTCAACCAATTATCTTGGCTACTCCTCTATTTCAAATAGTGGACAGTAGCATGATCTATGGATGATGTGCAAAGTAGTATGAGATTTAACAGAGCCATGTCAGGAATTTCAGGTTTTAGTAATTTAATGTTCCTGAACACTGTTGGCAAGAGGGCATCGTTTCTGGCCTTCTAAATGAACAGCTGTTACCATCCCAGTCTTCCATGAACTTGCCCAGTCATCTCTAAATTACTGGCACATATTGTGCCAGTGAATTACAGAGATCAACACCATCTTGTCCTGACTACTAAGGAAGTATAACAGCTTTCTGCTTCAGTACGATGTTTAGGAAAAAGCACATGGTAGCCATTCTCTAGGCCTGTACCATTTCAAAATACAGACAGGGGAACTGAATGATTGAATGGTGCCCTATGAAAAACACCCTGTAATCAGAAAACTATCATCTTTCTGGGCAAAGTATAGCCCTTTTCCATAACATATGAGTTTCCTATGTGAAAAGAGCATTATAGGTGCATTCAATCATGTAAACTCCCACTTAGATTTTGAAGTGTTACAATCTCAGGAGGGCTTTACCATGTATTTCCCCCCCTTTGCACATGTAAATTAGACCTAAGTCTGTCTAGATTTATGACCTTCATACCGAATATCACTATGGAGAACTGAGCACATGATTAACACTCTAGTTTATTATAACAATAATGTTTATTAGTTTGTTTTACTTTTTCAAGATGCACTGGTTTCCCCTCTCATTTTCATCCTCCAGGGTTTTCTTTTTTTAAAAAAAGTATATTTGCCACAAAAGTTCCTAGATGGAAGCATAAACTCTACTGAGTGCCATTATCAGACTAGTGTCTGACAGAAATGTCAAAGGCATAAGTTATTGGTTCTGTCCTCTTGAAACCTTAGGATATGTTCCCCAAGTCAGTCTTTTATGGAGATATATTATCTCTCTGAGAATTTCTTGTCAAACTATGTTAAGTAAATAAAGGAGAGGTGAAATATCAGCAACAAAGCTAACAAATGGAACCAAATGTTACACTTGAAAGAACAGAGCCAGCTGTTTACCATGCTAATCCAAAATGAAATGAAAATGTGTGTTTTTCATCTTTTCAGTGGGGGATCTTTAATACAGATAGGTGAGGGCCTTAACGCTTTCTGCTTATTTAATGCAAATATTGTGTGTGTGTGTGTGTGTGTGTGTGTGTGTGTGTGTGTGTGTACATACACTTGGAACCATGTAATCTGTACAGAGAAAGGCTTTTGATTGTGTGTTTTGAAAATCATGTAGTATCAGACAAGATCTGAAAAGCCTTCATAGTTTAACATTCAGAAATACCATCCCCAAACCATCCCCTTTACGAAGACTTAGATATATATTTGTGAGAGATAACTAATTGTTTTAAAACTAAGAACAATTATTCAATATCCTTATTTTTTATTATTATCATGAATGTCATAAGACTTGGCACCCCAGGGCAGTCCATGCAGACAATGAGAAGTAACAGCAATAGCAAGTCGATAGCATCATAGTCGATCTCAGGAGACAGGGTGGGTTTGGGAACTAACTCGGCCTTGTAGTTTAACCTGCCCAAGAGCTAAATTCCATTTCAGAGAAGCTTGATGTGTGTGTGCGCGTGTGTGTGCAAGCATTACAGTTTGGGCACAGCCAAAGGTAAGAGCGGCTAAAGTCAAAAGGCGAGGGCCAAAATACCAAAAATACAAGTATATTTTAGCTTACTTACTGCCATTAATTAAGTCTTAGGAAAGACATACCAACCTTTTAGAATGGGGAAAATTGTACAAAAGCTGTGAAAAGGGGTGGGCCCAAGAGACGAGGGTGTGGCCATCTGGGAAACCCTGGAGGGCAGGATCAGGACTCCGGGAGGTCCAGATTTGGCTCCCAGGCCTGAGGTACTGCACCCCTGTTTTAATGTTTACGCATTCATATTGAAGGAACAGATAGTCAAATCTATTAGCAATATACATTTCTTCTACGCTGTTTGAACGCTTTGCCTATTCAAGGTAGGAAGTCTGAGGTAGAGGAATGCAGGGCAACTTGACAAATTAGTACAAGCTTTTGCCTGCTTCTTCTTCTGCTATTCTGATTATGGAAGTTGGTGTGGTAGTGGGGCCACATACGATCTATACCCCGCCCACTTAACAGTCATTTTTTTGACTAAAGATTCTGTAGAAGCAGAGAAGAGAAATTGAGTGCTAGGCAAACGCTCTCACATCTCCTTCCCTTCCAGATTAAAACATTAGGATACACATGGACGTTTGCCTACATGCCTCTCATGTTTCCCTGTTTTCATTGGTATGCAGCTTCACGCTTGTAATGAGTTTGAATAGGGCACTTATACTTCCCCAATGAAAGATGAAACTCTATAGAATTGGTTAGAAATGTGACCACCATATATATGTCTTCCAATCAGCTGAGCAGCACTGGGTACAGAGACCAGTGTTTCATCTAGTTTGCCCCTCAGTGGACTTGGATTGCAAATATCTCAAAGAGCACATGAGAACTGATGAGATTGTTTGTGTGTGTGTGTGGTGGTTGGTTTGCTAGCCTTGGTCAAATTCCCACTGAATTTTAGCACCAGTGGTTTATTAATTATTGGAGCATGTCTGTGCAACATCATCCACTGTAGCTGTTTGCTGGTTTTATTGTAAAAGGAATGGGTGGGGGGAGCACTGAAACAATATACTTTCCGTAGTCATTTTTTAGGCAAATAGATCTGGAGACCAAAATTAGGAGGTGTTGATAGGGTGGGATTTTGTGTGTGTGTGTGTTTAAAACAGAGTATTTACATTGTTAATACTCGATGTTTTCCACCGCTGCCGCCACCACTACTCTTGCTCCAGATCTTCTCCTCTGCACCACTGCACTAAATAAATTAACAAGTTAGCAACATGAGTACAACACACCAATACAGGCATCCCTATTACACAGCCTGTCATTGGCACTCAGGAATCTGCTGGAATGTGACAACTTCACAGCAGAAGGTCACTTCCCCCAGTCACTTTCTTCTATGCTGCTTGGAGGCAACTATTCCGAGGAATGATTTGTTAGGGTAGAATAGGAGGCATATTTGTTAGCTAATTCGCCTGGCTAACAACAACAACCACCACTCCTTAAATGAGATGAAAAACATGCACAGATCTGGCAAATGGCATTTAATTGTATCTGAGCCTTAAAATTGCAATACATATTTATGCTGCCCTAAGATACACATGCAGGCAAAGTCCCTTTTCATTGTCACTTCTGCTTGTTGGTATGGAATGTGGCGAGTGGCTGAAGGAGATTCCTGCTATTCCGTTCTCACACATAGTCCGTACCTGTCGAACAGTGCAATCCTATGCATGTCTTTGTAGAAGGAAGCCCCACTGAGTTCAGTCAAACTCACACCCAGGTAAATGTGTATACACTTGCAGCCGAGATGCTGCAATAAACATTGGTAAGGTCAGTTCCCTAGCTGCAATTAATTGTCAGTTAATTAAGGCATGTTGGGTCATGTTTATTCCTTCTGTTTCCAACTTACCTTCCAGTGGCACTGCCTTGGCACAGGATCAAACCTCTGCCCTTCCTTCCTTCCTTCCTTCCTTCCTTCCTTCCTTCCTTCCTTAGTTGCACATTCTGCTTGGAAGCCACACTAGGAAGTCCTGCAGGCAAGTGAGCTGTGACTCCTTGGAGCCACTGCACACATGCTCTGAGGTTACTCTGTTCTATATTTTATTCCACATATGAAGGGTTATTGTGTGCTGACTGAGCAGAGTTGTCCGAAGAGAGGTGCCTCTGCATGAGGGGATCCACATGATTGAGACCCTCATGTATAGGGGCTTCTCTTCAGTTGCTCACACACAATGCTTGGCTGTTAGGGGTGGGCCTATTCCAGTTGCATGATATCAGTAGTGGGGTTAGTGGCATGGCTTTGATCCCCTGTCAGAAAAACAGAAGAACCTGCCTTATATTGAGGGAGAGCATTGGTCCATCTACCCCCGTACTGTCGACACGGACTGGCAGCGGCTCTCTGGGATTTTAGGAAGGAATTTTCCCAGCCCTACTGGGAGACACCAGGGATTAAACCTGGGACCTTCTGCAGGCAAAGCAGGTGCTGTACCACAAAAACACATGAAGGGGGCTTTTCTCTCAGCCCAAGACATCTCACAGGTTGCTGTGACAATTAAATGGGGAGTGCCATGTCTAATGCCCCATGTTCCTTCAAGGAAGGGCAGGATAAAAATGAGGGAGGGGCCCATTTGGGGTGTCTTTTGGGGCCCTCAGAAACCTGGAGCTGGTGTTGAATGCTTGCATATACCCACCTTGCCAAAGAGAAAAGCAAGCTTGGGTCTGGCTGTACGACTTGTTGGAGAAACTAGCTTGAGGAAAGCACATATTTAGATAATCATAAGCGTGGGATTGCCTACATGCTAGGTGGTGCACCTGTAAAGTTCCTTCTCAACATGTGCATAAACATATTTTATTTGACAATGACACATTCAGTCTCCAGTGCCTATTCCTTCAAAATGAATGTTTGCTGACAGCTTTGTGGAAATCCTAAGGAGGGTATCTCTAGCCACCTCGCCTAATCAAAGATATTTAAAACCGCCTTGCTGGAAGGCTCTGGAAGGTTCTCCTCTCTGGTGCTCTAAGCAATCTACCTCGATCAGCTCGTACCATCCAAATAGGAGGAGGGCTTTCTCCGCTGTGGCACCCCGGTTGTGGAACGAGCTCCCCAGAGAGGTCTGCCTGGCGCCTACACTGTACTGCTTTCGTCGCCAGCTGAAGACCTTTTTATTCACTCAGTATTTTAACACTTAATTTTAACTTAAATTTAAATTTTACTGTTTTAACTCTGTATTTTAATCTTATATCAACTTTGCTGTGTGGTTTTATCCTGGTTGCGCTTTTTATACTGTATTTCGTAATTGTGTTTCTAACCTGTTGGTTGTTTTATTGTGGTTTTGTGAACTGCCCAGAGAGCTTCGGCTATTGGGCGGTATAAAAATGTAATAAATAATAATAATAAAAAAATAACAGTATGCCGTGATCAGACAACTTGAACCACCAACCAAGTTTCCTGATGCTTCGGTGAGGCTTGCAGGACAAAAAAGAATGTAAGAGGAACCCACATAACAGATACTTAACACGACCTGTTCCAAACAGGGAGTTGAATTTGCACAAAGCCCATGCACTGAACAAGAAGAAGAAGAAGAAGAAAAGCAGAAAGTACTGCCTCAATAAATATCAAGCGAGGGGTTACCTGGCACAGAAAGCCTGATGTCGAGACGGGTTCCTTTGTATATGTTGCGTCTTCAAATATCTACTATTTAAAAGTGCATAACAGTAGCTAGATATTTTAAAAACATGACACATCCCTTATCCCTACTAGGTCTTTGCAAAGGTGGACGTGTAAGTGCAACACAGCCCCCACTAGTGAAATAGTGAGTGAAGATGATCTCATTAATTTGGTCAAATTGCCAGAACCATTACCACCTCCAAACCAGGATGAAGATTGGCAGGTAAATTTGAAAGAGCTGGATGTAGATACAGATAGTTGGGAAAGAAATCAGGTAACTTTAGATAATCCCAATTTAAGATACAGGAATATGTGTGAAAATGCCGATACTGAATTCCAACAAACTGAAGTTGCCAGATCAGATAGAGCCAAGATTGAAAGAAACACCCCATTTTTCAATCTTGGGGAAAATGTAGTAGGTGGGATGGCTCAGGAATGGACTGTAAACTTAGAGGAGGAAATATAGTTGATACAGAGGACATCTATCAAGAGGAGAGGGGAAGTTTGAGCGACCCTATTCAGCCCATAAGAAGTGGTTGCCAAATAGCAGTTTTGGCGGAAATAAACTTACTAAAGGAAGCTGTAGAACGGGATACCCATCCATTAGGATCAGTCATTCACCCTCCCAACTTCCAATAAACAATCAAGCATGCCCCACTCCCGCATGGGTGGCAATGAGATATCAAGATGAGTTAGCGCCTATGGACCCATGCCCTTTGAGCCCGGCGCAACCGACTAAGTTGGTACAGGCAGGTTGGAACCCAAATATCAGGTGCCACCCTGAAATGGATGATATCATAACAGAAGTAGATAGTGACCACCTGCCTGGTGTAGATGTTGATGTTAGGTGCGGAGTAAATAACTCTATATGACAGTTCAAGGAAATAGGAAATAATTATCCTTCCCATTTACATAACCAGCTTGAGTCAACTGAAGAGGTTGTAGTATCGGCCAAAAGCCTGCAGCAATTTACTATATTCAATCCAGCCACCTATGTAGACCTGCACTATGGAATGCTCTCATGGAATGTGGCTGGATGGGCAAATAAGATTCATGATAAGAAGATAGCCAGCTTTTTAAAGAAATACGCTATTATCAGTTTACAGGAAACTTGGATCTGTTCCAAACATACTAATGTTAGCCTCGATGGATTCAACCGTTGGTTGAAACCTGCTTGTAAGATGGCAAAATATGGTAGGCCAAGTGGAGGTTTAATTACTTATGTAGCAGCTAATTACAATATCAAATGTGCTGAGATAAGCGGAGCTAATCCCAATTTTCAATGTATTAATATAGCTAACTTGATCACCAAAACTAATTTTTACCTGATAAACATTTATATTCCACCTAAGAATTCTAAATATAAATCTGAAAATATATGGGGGGATTTGGAGACATTTATTGAACAACTGGATTTTATAAAACAAGAAGCATCTATAATTCTGATGGGAGATTTAAATGCCCGTATTGGGTCAAATGAGGAGTGCCTTATGAGCAACCTCAGTATGGATAATCTACAGTCTCAAATTTCTCCCTTAAATGCAGGTAGAGAATCAAAGGATAGTGTGATCAATGAATATGGGAAAGCCTTCTACAACATAATTTTGAAATTTAACCTGTACATTCTTAATGGCAACCATCCTAATGACAGACCCGGCAAAATAACTTTTTTTGCTGGTTGGGGAGGAAGTGTTATAGATTACGTTGTTGTCTCCCCTGATTTAATTCCATACATAAATGGATTTGAAGTAATTTGCCATCCAGAGAGCGACCATTTTCCAATGTATTTATCACTTCTAGTGACTTCTAAGGTATGCCCAACACAGGAAGAAAGTTCTAAGAACATCTCTAATTGTATTCTTCCTAAAAGAATCAGATGGTCTGTGCAAGCGGAACACCAATTGCTGGGGATACTCTATGATGAGAAATGTCTACAACTACGTAGTAAAATTACCCATATGTCAGAACATAAAGATTTAATTACACAGTTCTCTGAAATCTTACAGGCATTAGAACCCTTATTCCCTAAGGAAGCTTTTTTAGAATCACAGAAATCCAACTTTCCTGAGTGGTATGATAGGGAGTGTAAAATGGTCAAATCCAAGTTACAAGCAGCGGCAAGAATAGCCTGCAAGACACAAGCTCCTAGATTAATCTATTCCTATTGTCAACTACGAAGTAATTATAAGAAATTATTACATTATAAAAAGTCAATATATATTAGTTCGCAATGGAATGATCTCCTGGTGGCAGACCAAAGTAGAGACTCCCAGCAATTTTAGAAGCTTATTAATAAATCGAGGTCAAATGGGCAATTATTGACTGAACCAAAAATTCCCTCACAGGTATGGGAAGACCATTTTCAAGATTTATTTAATGAACCCTCTAATAATAATTTCTTGGAGACTTCAACAAAGTTTAATAGACTTACTCTCAAGTCGGGAGAGGATTTGCCAGCATGGGAGCCTGTCTCCGCTGGTGAGATCTGTGAAATAATTGCCACTTTAAAGAATGGGAAGGCTCCTGGTGCCGATGGAATTGTGGGTGAAGTCTATAGAGCGGCACCAAACTGGTGGGCCTCTATCCTCTCAGTCTTATTTACATCAATCAATGATAGTGGTTACTTCCCTCCTCAATGGAATATCAGCATAGTAGTTCCTATATTTAAAACAGGTGATCCTAGCAAACCAACTAATTTTCGCCCTATCAGCTTGTTAGATATAGTGTCAAAAATTTACACTAAGTACCTATCCAAAAAACTAAATCATTGGCTTGAGTCCAGTGAGATGATAGCAGAAGAACAGGTGGGTTTCCGATACAATCGTTCAACTGTAGATCACTGCTTTGTTTTGTCTCACTTGAGGTACAAGTATGTCAAATTGAAACGAAGACGTTTATATGCGGCATTTATTGATTTCTCAGCAGCTTTTGACTCCATTAACAGGGATCGTCTCTGGGATAAATTGAGTAAAACATCTATAGACAAAAGACTGCTGATGCTAATGCGAGAGCTTCACTCTGATACTAAGATCCAAGTTAGGTTGAACCGCTCTGGATCGTTATCAGATATGATAACAACCACTCGAGGTGTTCGCCAAGGTTGTTTGCTAGCCCCAGCACTGTTTAATATTTATGTAAACTCACTAATAACTGATTTAAGCAACAATGATAATTATGTGCCTCCTAAATTGGGCACTAGGAAAATAACAGTACTCATGTATGCTGATGATACCATTTTACTGTCACAAACGCAACAAGGTTTGAGGAGATTATTGAAAGCCTTTAACCAACTGGCTGTACAAGATAAACTAAAAATCAACTATGAAAAGACAAAAATATTAGTATTTGCCAATAGATATAAAAAACATGTATGGCAGATTGATGGACATCCTATAGAACAAGTGAAGTCCTTTAGATATTTAGGTCTAAATTTCTCCTCAACTGGCTTGTGGAAAAATCATTTTGATAACACTAAAAAAAATTTCCATTAATACTGTTAATTCCTTAATAAGATTCTATTGGGGCAGTGGAGGCAAACAGATCCCTCCTGCTCTAAAAATTTACGAGGCTAAAGTTGTTGCCCAGATTTGTTATGGTGTCAAACTTTGGGGGTCTTCTCTGAAAATAGACTTAGAAATAGCCCAAAACAATTACCTACGGGCGATTTTAGGTTTACCCAAAGGATTTGAAAGTTCTATCTTTTGGCTGGAAGCCGGCCTTCGTTCAGTGAAGGCTATAGTTCATATACATGCCATTAAATACTGGTTGAAATTAAGAAAAGGAATAGGCTCAGCTTTAGTTTTGGCTGCCTTTGAAGAAATGTCAAGATACAACTGTAAGATAAATCCGCCTTGGAATCAGGAAATTCTGCATCTTATTGATTTGTATGGTCTTTCACTGGATTCTTTAGGTGCTCTAAGTTTTGAGAGAGCAGCACATTACTTGAAGTCTTATATCCTAAAATATGATTTCCAAGCTGATCGCACTTCTGCCTGCTTGTCAAAACTTGCCCCCTGGTATGCTAAATTGCCTATTCATATGCCTTACCCTCAATATTTAAATAGTATAACTAATTCTAAGTGGAGATATGCATTTACAGCTCTTCGGTGCCAGTCAATGAACTCAGCAGTGATTCAGGGACGCTACCAATGGATCCCCTTGGAGGAAAGAGTTTGCCCATGTGGATCTAATATAAGTTGAAGATTTAACTCACTACCTGCTTGTCTCCCCAATTTATGAAGATGTAAGAATAGCTTTGTTTAAAGACCTAGGTCTTATACCTAATAGGTCTCATTCTTACTTGATTAAATTTTTATTGGGGGATACCACTCCACCCATTTCTGAAAAAGTAGCTTGTTTTGCTTTTAAAGCATCAATTTTAAGGAGGAAGTTTTCTAATGATGATGATCAGGTTTTAAGTTGCAACTGAATAGAGTCTACTGAACGATGCTTTTGGACGATTTTAGTCTTGTAATGTAATCTTATATATTTGTAATATATTTGATTATTCTGAACAAGAAGAAGAAGAAGAAGAAAAGCAGAAATTACTGCCTCAATAAATATCAAGCGAGGGGTTACCTGGCACAGAAAGCCTGATGTCAAGATGGGTTCCTTTGTATATGTTGCGTCTTCAAATATCTACTATTTAAAAGTGCCACATACTCTGTGGAGACAAGCTAAGAGACTTAGCGAGGGGTAAAGATAAAGGACCACCGTGTAAGCTTGTAACTGCTGGCTTTGCTATGGTTGTCAGTTAATCAAAAGCCACTTGTTTTACTCCAAGCTATGCAAGGCATGCAAAGCGAGCTGAGAGCTGTACACATTTTCTGGCAAAGAGGTGCACAGCTGTTAAGGTGAGTAGGACTTTTACTGATGTGCCACTTGTAAATGCATATGATCCCTGTAATAGGTCCAACGTTGTAGCTGAACAGCTGCAATCTTTTCATTGTATCTCGTTTGCTGAATTCAGATAAAAGCACTTCAGTGTCAACAAATCTAATATCTGCTCCTGCCCCACTTGAGCGGGTCAAATGAAATTTCCCCAGCAGCGAACAAAAACGGAGGCTGCCTAGCATGTGTTGGTGGCAAAATGCCAAGTCGAGGGAAGGAAATGGGTATCCTGACTGCCTTGGCAGGACTGGGATGTCAAAGAGAGAATGGGAGCAATGCACATAGGCACAAAGGGAAGAGAGATTGCCTTGAGTATTTGGTGATATTTTAAGCTTAGGAAGTAATGGAAGCTTCCATGACAACCATGAGCCTCTTTCCCTTACTATCTGGCTCTACAACATGAGGAAGGGCAGATGTGACTTGTTGGTGTTTGCTAGTCAAGATGAAACCAATCGGTGCTAGGAGGAGTCAGAAAGAAATCCGCTATCAAGGACAGATCACTACATAATAAGGTTTAGATTAACTGAGACATGTAACCTCTGCAGAGTTGGGGGGGGGGTATTAAATTGGTCTGCCCTTGCAGGCAGATGGATCCTGAAGGTTTCCTGAATGCTTTTAAAACCCAGGTTGACCTGTGGAATGGGGAGATGAAGTGGACAATTGATATTATCTTCCGTTAATGTCCTCTGCTGGGCTGCAGAGCATGGGCTCCTTGTTTTTTTGTTTTTTGTTTAAAGATCTGAAGGCAAATAAATGCCTAAGCAGTTTAGAGGGGCTGTGGTGAAAAGCTCAAGCTGAATCCAGCTGAACATGGGTCACAGCCCATTTTAGGGCCTGCTTTGTAGCAGTAAGGATGGTGAAGAAATATTTTTTTTCTCTGTCACTGTTGCATCAGTATAGTGTCATTGAGTTGTTTCGGGTGGTTAAAGTGCTATTACACTCTGCTCCCCAGGGCAGTGAGGAGTCTTTCAAAACCTGCTGTGATATGTTTACAAGTCACTTTGCTGCTAAAATGAATCAAATCCACTCCACATTAGAAACAGACTGGTGAGATGATTGATGGAACTACTTGTCCAGTTCTGTTGGATGAATTCCAGTTTACATTACCTGAGGATGTGGACAAGTTGCTTGGAGGAATGAGATTCAGCAGAACCAACAAGGATGCACTTCTCCTATCCAGTTCTCAGCACAGGCCATTTACTAAGGCAGCCATGGCTGTTTTTGTCCCCAAATCAGGCCTGAACCCAGATTGAAAGGAATGAAGATAATCACCTTCATCCAAGAAAACCCTGGCAATGACATCACCCTCTCCACAACTTCACTCAGAAAAGGCAGATGCAAAACTGGCCAGTAGCTATCTAGGGTGGTGGGAATCAATAATGATTTCTTTACTAAAGGTCTTACTACTGTCTCCTTTAAAGGGAGCAGGACATCTCCCTCTATCAAGGAAGCACTTATTTTATTTATTTATTTATTTATTATACTTATATACCGCTCCCATAGCCAGGGCTCTCTGGGCGGTTTACAGAAATTCTAAAATTGAGATAAAAACAGGTATACAAAATTTAAAACTCTAAAACACAGAACATACACACATAAAGCATTAAAAACTGATTAAAAACTAAACATGTGGGTGATTAAGATGTGCCGCCATATGCCTGGGCAAAGAGGAAAGTCTTAACCTGGCACCGGAAAGATAGCAGCGTTGGTGCCAGGCGAGCCTCGTCAGGGAGATCATTGCATAGTCTGGGGGCCACCACCAAAAAGGCCCTATCCCTCATTGCCACACTCCGAGCCTCTGTCGGAGTAGGCACCTGGAGGAGGACCTTAGATGTTGAACGTAGTGACCGGGTATATTCACGTCGGGAGAGGCGTTCCATCAGGTATTGTGGTCCCAAGCCGTGTAAGGCTTTATAGGTCAAAACCAGCACCTTGAATTGGGCTCAGAAACATACAGGCAGCCAGTTCAAGCGGACCAGAGCAGGTCTTATATGGTCAAACCTTCTGGTTCCCGAAATCAATCTGGCCGCTGCATTTTGCACGAGCTGCAGCTTCCGAACCATCTTCAAAGGCAGCCCTACGTAGAGTGCATTGCAGTAATTTAACTTGGAGGTTACCAGAGCATGGACAACTGAAGCCAGGTTATCCCAGTCTAGATAGGGGCATAGCTGGGCCACCAACCGGAGTTTGTAGAAGGCACTCCGTGCCACTGAGGTCACCTGAGCCTCAAGTGACAATGATGGATCTAAAAGAACCCCCAAGCTACGAACCTGCTCCTTCAGGGTGAGTGCAATCCCATCCAGAACTGGTAGAACACCCCATCCTGTCAGCGGAATCACCTACTAACAACATCTCAGTCTTGTCTGGATTGAGTCTCAGTTTATTAGCCCTCATCCAGTCCATTGTCGCAGCCAGGCACCAGTTCAACACATCCACAGCCTCTCCTGCTGAAGATGAAAAGGAGAAATAGAGCTGCGTGTCGTCAGCATACAGATGACAGCACACTCCAAAGCTCCAGATGACCACACCCAGCGGCTTCATGTAAACGTTAAACAATATGGGGGACAAAACCGACCCCTGTGGGACCCCATACTTGAGAGTCCACGGGGCCGAGTAATGTTCCCCAAGCACCATCTTCTGTATCCGACCCGCCAAATAAGAGCGGAACCACTGCAGAGCAGTACCTCCCACTCCCAGCTCAGCGAGTCGTCCCAGAAGGATACCATGGTCAATGGTATCAAAAGCCGCTGAGAGGTCGAGGAGAATCAACAGAGTCACACTCCCTCTCCTGTCTTTCTCCCGACATAGGTCATCATACAGGGTGACCAAGGCTGTTTCTGTGCCAAAGCCAGGCCTGAAGCCCGACTGAAATGGATCCAGATAATCAGTCTCATCCAAGAGTGTCTGGAGCTGGCCTGCAACCACCCGCTCAAGGACCTTGCCCAGGAATGGAACATTTGCTACCGGCCTATAGTTACTAAGATTTTCCGGGTCCAAGGAAGTTTTCTTCAGGAGTGGTCTCACTACCGCCTCTTTCAGACGGTCTGGGACCACTCCCTCTCGTAGAGAGGCATTAATCACCTCCTTGGCCCAGCCGGCTGTTCCATCCCTGCTAGCTTTTATTAGCCAAGAGGGGCAAGGATCCAGTACAGAGGTGGTCGCATGGACCTGTCCAAGCACCTTGTCCACATCCTCGAGCTGTACCAACTGAAACTCATCCAAGATTACAGGACAAGCCTACACTCTGGACACCTCACTAGATTCAACTGCTATAACACTGGAGTCTAAGTCCCGACGGATGTCAGAGATTTTGTCCTGGAAGTGCCTGGCAGATTCATTACAGCGGTCCTCAGAGAGTTCTACAATGTCCTTAGGGCCAGCATCTAATAGCCCCCGAACAACTCTGAAAAGTTCCGCTGGGCGGCAGATTGATGATGTAATAGTGGCCGCAAGATATTGTTTTTTTGCTGCCCTTGCTGCCTTTGAATATGTTGTATTATATGCACTTACCAGGAGTTGATTACATCCATTTGGAGCTCGCCTCCATCTGTCCTCTAGCCGTCTCCTATTTTGTTTCATCGCTCTCAGCTCTGGGGTATACCATGGAGCCGTACGAGCTCTACTCAGGAGAGGGCGCTCAGGAGCAATCCTGTCAACTGCCCGGGTCATTTCTGCATTCCACAGGTCAACCAGGGTTTCAACAGGAGAGCCAGCCCTATCAGCTGGAAAACTCCCCAGAGCCCTTTGGAAACCAATCGAATCCATTAGCCTCCGGGGGCGGACCATCTTAATGGGTGAACTTATAGTGATAGCTTATAGTGAACTGTATAAGTTCACTTACATAGCTATAAGTGAACTTATAGCTTTACTTGGCCAATTCTTCCCTCACAACTTTTATAAACCAACATGAGCATGGTTCCAGGAGGATGAGGATAAAGTGGTTCATTCCTTAGACACCTCCCTTTTCAGTTATTGTATTGTACCCCATGGAATACATGAACATATTCAGAAACTACAGGTAGTACAAAATGCAGTGGCTAAATGTTTGTCAGGAGTACACTGTGTAGACCACATTTCAGCAGTCTTGGATCAACTTCAGTGGCTTCCAGTTTGTTTCCAGGCAAAATCCAAAGTGTCAGTTTTGACCAACAAAGTAGGGGTGTGTACTCCGTCCCAGAATTATCTGGTAACCACAAATGTGTGTGTGGAGCAATCGATCTTCCAGAGTGAGATTGGCTGCTTCCAAATCCATCAAATAATCTTAGAGCGGAGATGCGCCCAGTCGGTTCTTCTAAAGTCTCTGTAATTATCCGACTGTTTTTCAGATGGCAACGGTGTGTGTGTGTGTGCTTCCATATTTGGAAGATGCTGAGTGCGATGAGGGATAGCTTTGATATTGACATCTGTAACTAACTAATTAGGAATTGCTACAGTGCTGTCCCTGAAGGTGTTCTCCTCCAATCACAGTGTCCAGGGGAGTGGGAAACACTAACTGGCTGCTGATTCCAGCTGTGGCAGGGAATATGGGGAGAGGGAGTAGACTCATAGAAGTCAATCATCCACATTTCCACAGTGTGAAAGTGCTGCTGGGCTGGCTGGCATTGTGAGTGAGAAAGTTTCTGCGCCTGAGTCAGGCACAGGCAGGATCTTTACTTCAGTGGCTGGGCTTCTAGTGCAGGGGGGTGGCTCCATCCAATAGATCTGGAGGGCACCAGGTTGGAGAATGCAGGAGTGGTTGTTTTTTTAAAAAAAAATAATCCTAAAATAATCAAGGCATGAATGGATCTCTTTATGGGTCTCTTTTCATCTCTTTATCTTTAAAATTATGCAGATGTAAGCATTTTTGTGAATTTCCATTTAAAAAATCCTTAAAATCAAAGCATGAACTGATCTGATTCAAGCTTGGCAGGGCTAAAGCACTCGTTAAGAGCTATCACAGTGCCAAGTTTTATCTCTTTATCTTTAATAATGAGGGAGCTATAACTATTTGATTAATTTCCATTGATTAGAGTGGTTATCTGAAAAGGGATGGTTCTCCGACGGATAATCTGACAGGGCGGAGTAAGGGGAGCCACTCCATAATCAGGGCAGAGAATCGCCTCAACGGAGCTCTGGCTAGAATTTCGAGGTGGAGAAGACCCACTTTGCACACTGCTACTCCTACTTCCTTGGTTTTTGTGGTGATATTTTTATCTTTTTATTGTACATCACACCGAGCACCTGCTCGGCTGAGGGTGTGATTTTATAAATTTAAATAAATAAATGGTATGGGTCTAAGATATCTGAAGGCCCACCTCCTTCCATATGAGCCTGCCTATATTTACAATCATCATTGGAGGCCCTATTAAATGTCCTTCCACCTAGAGAGGCCATTTGGTAGCAGCATCCCAATTATGGCACCCTTGCCCAAAGGAGGTGAGATTGATTCCTTCCTTATTTGCGTTTATCTAGGCAGTAAATGCTATGCTAGTTTTCATGCTGCATAATGTTTTTTCGCTCTTCAATTTAATGTCACTCTCACATTTTATTGTATGGTTTGGGTGTGGTTTTTTTAAAAATCCTTGTGGTGTTTTTTATTTTACACAAAGTCTTAATGCTATTTTTTATTGTACACTGCTTTGGGTGCTTGATAGGCAGATGTATTAATAAAATAAATAAAATGTCTGTCACTGAGCATGATTGGTGGCATTTGGCAAGAAATCCAAGACATTTCTGTTTTGTCCTTATCTAATATGGTGACAGTACCATGAATGTCATGATCTTGGTAGTATTTCTATTTATGCAGTGTTCCCAGGAACATGCTTGTTCATATAACCAGTTCACTATATGCATGTTCAACTCACTCAAAAGGAAATCCAATTTTCAGTTGAATGGATAGGATGCCCACCCCCACCCCGTTACACTCACATGTTAGATTAAAATCTTGTTTGGAAGTATTCACTGCAATTTTTTAAAAAGCTGTGAGAAAAACACAAGTAATTTCATATATCCTAAAATCAACATGGGTGAGCTCTCTGTTAAGTTCTTGTGTCATTTATAAAACATTTAACACAAGTTAAGTGCAATAAGTTAGGATTTTATAGAAAGATGAAAGAGAGAGAGAGAGAGAGAGAGAGAGAGAGAGAGAGAGAGAGAGAGAGAGAGAGAGAACAGGGCTATGAGTTTGGTTGCAGTGTTGCTCATACTTAATCCTTTCCTTTTCTTCTTGCATAATTTTCTATGGCACATGCTATTAGACATTACCAGAGACCTGATTTGTGGCTGAATGTACCATGAGGTTGTGGCTATTGTTCTTAAGGCCATCAAGAAACTCAGACAGGGCATAAAAGATTTCAGTTAACCAACAAAAACATAAAACGCACTTGTGCCAATGCGCCAGTTCATGTGAAAGCAAACAAAGTCACTGATTGATACTGTTGATTGGACTATTGTTTATGGGTGAAAGAGAAGGCAAACACTCTGAATTTGACAGAACTATAAAATAGGTGTGGGTCACCCTACTCTTTGGGTTTCTTATTATTTTACTCAACAGTGTTCAAAACTATTTATCAAATTAGTACAGAAAGCACTATTTATTTGGCCGTTGTGTGTTAAGTGAATACATTAAAGGCTTTGCACATTCAGTTCACTGTCTGTATTTTTTGGGGGGTGGGGGGAGTAATTGTCTGCATGTGCCTTACAAACATGCAAACTGTATATACATAGATTCTGTTTATACGATCAGGGATGATATGTGTGTGTGTGTGTGTGTGTGTGTGTGTGTGTGTGTGTGTGTGTGTGTTTTACTGGGTCTACAGAACCTACATACACACACACACACACACTCTTTGTACATTCACAGGGATCATATAGGGTCAGCAATCATCACTCCACTTGCTTTCACCAAATACATGATGATTTGGTATGTTTTAAGGTGTACTTTCAGTTCATACAGGAAAACAGTGAGATCCAGTTGCCCACTGGCAAGCACTGCTTGTGAACAGAGTCTATGGCCTAATCTACACCTGCAGCCCTTTTACAACAGAAGAGGGCTGTTTCTGAATTTTCCCCACTTCCACGATTGGCACTCATGGGGCACACACGACCGATGTTTACTGCAATAACAGGAGTGTCATTGCGGGCGTGTGTGTGCCTCGTTACAGCACTTGCACACATATATCAGTAGAAGTGGGTGGGGCTAGGAAGATGGGTATGGGGAGGGATATGAACTTTGTTGAATATGCGCTTCTGTACAGAGATATGTTTGTATTAAAAACAACAAGCACATTCGGCAGTAAAACACGCAATAACCATCCAAAACATGTGGCAAACATGGTGGACAGCTCCACTCCTGCACAACTCCAATATCCATGCACACGCCCCTCACAGCTGTTTGGCTGTTCACTAAGCCCGGAACTCGCAACGACCTCACAAAGGGAGGGGGCACACTGCAAACATTCTTTGGATTGGAAGCGAGAGAGCTGGAAAAACTGTGACAAAAGCAGTCAGGGATATTCTAGGAAATCTGAGAGGTGGATTTGAGATCATCACGGGAGCAGGTGAACATCATGTGGCCAGTTAGTGATGACTGTGATACAGTCCTGCAATAAAGTGCTGGTGTAGACTCCCCCTATATCTCAGCATAGTTGCCACTGTGCATAGTTCCAAGGGTAGCAGATGTTGATGTGAAAGGGTTCACATCAAAAGTGTGAAAATTACTATACTAGAACTTTATGTCTTAACTTGAACATAAAATGAAAATAAAAGAGGATATGGGGGAGAGAGAAGGAAGAAAAAAAGTGAGCAGAAGCATCCAGACTTTGAGCATTAAGGCCAGATCTACACCAAACAGGATATGACACTTCGAAAATGGTTTGAAAACTGTACATGGCGTGTGTCCTGGGCTCCAACAGTTGTCATTACTGTTGAAAACCATTCTAATGCAGTAGTGAAGATCCTGCCTAAGTTGCTGTTTTGTAGTAAGCAAATTGCTAAGTGAAATAGCAGCCTCTGTTTAACTGCCTAACAGTGGAAAAGTTTCAGCAGCTCCTAAAGTGAAATGTTTGACAGTTTTCAATTTCAGCTCTATAGATTTTGTAAGAAATATCCAAAATATGATTTTGCAAATCACCAGTTTCATGCTTTGTTCTTTTCCTGGAAATTAGTCTATGCTGTCCAACTTCTCTTCATTTTACACTATCAGAGGAAATCTTAGAGCTGTGTTGACAAGTGGCCAATGCTGAGCTGTTGCTTAGAAACCGGCTAGCTTTCTTCTGTTATTGCCTGATGTAATAGTTATATTGCCCACTTGCATCTGTTAACAAGCAATACAACAGAATCCACAGGTACTTATAAAGAAATAAATCTGGCACTCATTACTTTCCTTGAAAATTCATAAATGCCCCTTTTCACTTGGCAGTTGGGGGCAAGCATTTTGTTCAGGTGCTAGTTAATAAATTGAGACTATCGACCCTGAATGTATCTCTTCTATTTACCCAAATCTATTTATTTAGCTTCAAGGAAAACACATTAAAGGAAAAATGCAGTATATTATTATAATTACAGTTTTATGGCATTGTTAGCAAGCCCAGAATTGTTGGATATGGGTTGTGCATGTGTATAAAACATAGTTGGTTAACAAAATCATGATTTTAAAACACATACACAAATATAAGGATTAGATTTCTTCATCTCTAAGCACAGTAGGATAAGACTGTTCAAGTAAGTAAGCCATTTTGTAGATTGCAGCAATCAAGAGTCAAGCGACCAACTAAAATTACATCACCTAGAAAATCAGAACTATTTTCACTGCTTGACTTAGTGGTTATGATCCATCCAGGCCAAGAGAATGAACTAAGAGACTTAACTCCAAGGTATCTAACATGACAATCCTGTATATTTTTGCCTTCCTGCCTTCCTATAAAACTGGTGTAAAGTTATGTATTTTGGTGATGTGCTCTCACACTAGATGGTGCCCCCATTCCTTTAGCATGAACCCAAACAACCTCTCTAGGTTCTAAGGCCGTTGCTAGACCAGGCGTTAGCGCGGTGTGAGGCCTGGTTTCCCTTCTGTGCATCCAGATGACGCACAGGGGATTCCGGGGTCAGGCC
The DNA here is from genome assembly GCF_023053635.1 of Elgaria multicarinata webbii. NCBI lineage: Eukaryota > Metazoa > Chordata > Lepidosauria > Squamata > Anguidae > Elgaria > Elgaria multicarinata. The sequence goes on from NC_086173.1 coordinate 132,863,502, forward strand.
GCACTAAAACCTGCCTTAAACCGGGATAAGCGGATTCGCTTATGGCCTGGTTTTTCCACAGCCCCGGCCCGAGGCTGGGGCTGCGGAACGTCTAGTAGGGTCCGTGGCTTTTTGCGGCTGCTCACTTACTCGCGAGTAGCCGGGAGAAGCCACGGACTGGGCACAGCGCTCATAGGATCGCTGTGCCCATCGGGCCAGGGGAGATAAGGGCCGCGGGGGAAGGCTGGACCCGGCAGGAGAGGGGGGGGAGAGCGGGCATCGGGAATGGCGGATGGGGGTGAGGGAAGAAGAGCGGGCATTGGGAATGGCAAGGGGGAAGAAGGACGGGCATCAGGGATGGCAAGGGGGCGGGCGGGGGAAGAAGGATGGGCACGAGCATTGGGGATGGCAAGGGGGGCGGGCAGGGGAAGAAGGAGGGGGGACAAGGCATCGGGGATGGCAAGGGGGCGGGCGAGGGAAGAAGGATGGGGGACAAGGCATCGGGCATGGGGGGAGGACGGGCGAGCGAGCGGGCAGGGGGGCATCAGGAATTGTGGGGGGGATCAGGGGCAGGGCGAGTGGGGTGGGAGCTTTATTTTTTTCTAAAAAAACCCACTTACCTTCTCCGGCGGTGCTCCAGCGCACATGGCCCCTTTAAGCTCCCAACCAAAATGGCCGACGCGACGGGGCTTCCCCTTGCCCCATCGTGTGTTACATCTGGAAGAGGGCGACGGTGCTCGCTAGCTGTAGCGTGCCGTCGCCCCGACTCCCAGACGGATTATAAGGTAGGTCTAGCAAGGCCCTATGTCTTCGATGGTCATAATTCTTCTTTTGCAATTTTCTAATTTAATCATTTCCCTCCCCATCTGCTTTCTGGGGAAGTGGGGTTTCAGGGTGGACATTTTAATGCGAAAATGATACAGAGAAAGGACTAACCACCTCTTGCCCAGCATGATGACCCCAATCTGATTGAACTGAGTGGTAGAGCTCATGCTTGGCACGTAGAGGTCCCCAGGTTCAATTGCCAGCTTCTCCAGGGAGACTAGGAAAGAATCCTGCTTGAAATCTTGGACAGCAGCTGCCAATCAGTGTAGACAATACTGGGCTAGATGGACCAATTGTCCAACTTCCTATGTTTCTGTGTTCCTTTCCATAGACTCCAGGTCTGGCACCCCACCCCACCCATTTTCCAAATTAAGTACTGTTCAATTTTGAAACTAAAGAACAATTGAAGTGTGAAACTTACTGTCTTGTACTTTAGAAGATCAGTTACTGGGTTGCCATACTGCATCTCATTGCATGGAGATTTATGCATGCAACTCGCATGAATGTTAAAGGGAGCTACATGTATAAATCTCTGCCCTTCAACAGGATAATGCATAATATCCCCCTTACTTTTAATTCACCTGGGTCTCAATTTTGAAGCATTTTCATACCGTTTGTCCTAATTACAATCATTTTTAATGACAGCTTAAAATTTTCATGACTGTCTTACCAGACACTGCTTAATTTCTCATGTGAACCGTTATGTTGTAATCTGGGAATTTGGGGTACTAAAAACACTGGAAAAAATTGGATGACAAAGTTAAATGTTAGGGTTTCTTATCTAACACATGTGATCTAATCTAGAGTAGTGTTAAGGCAATGTCTTATTCCCATTCTTCTTCGTTTCATCTCAGTAGTATCTACAGTTATTCCTCCTTGATTATTTTGGAACTAATTCCAGACATTGATGAATGGTTCTTGACATAGGGCCTTGCTAGATGAGGCGTTAGCGCGGTGTGAGGCCCGGTTTCCCTCCTGTGCATCCAGATGACGCACAGGGGAATCCGGGGTCAGGCCGCGCTGAAACCTGCCTTAAGCCGGCATAAGCGAATTCACTTATGGCCCAGCTGTCTAGCAGGGTCCGTGGCTTTTTGCAGCTGCTCGCTTACTCGCGAGTAGCCAGGAAAAGCCACGGACTGGGCACAGGAGGATCCGGGGGGGGAGAGGAGCGGGGGGGAAAGCTGGTCCCAGCAGGAGGGGGGGGAAGGCCGGACATCGGGGATGGGGGCGAGGGAAGGAGAGCAGGCATTGGTGGCGAGGGAAGGAGAGCCGGGGACAAGGCATCGGGGATGGCGCAGCGAGGGAAGGAGAGCCAGGGACAAGGCATCGGGGATGGCGTGCGGGGTGGGGGGAAACCGGGGACAAGGCATCGGGGATGGGGGGAGGATGGGTGAGCGAGGGGGGAAGGGGGCATTGGGCATTGGGGGGGAATCAGGGGCAGGGGGGCTTTATTGTTTTTTAAAAAACCACCTACCTTCTCCGGCGGCTCCCCAGCGCACATGGTGCCTTTTTTTTAAAAAAAATGGCCGACACTACGGGGCTTCCTGTTGCCCCGTTGCGTCCTGCGTCTGGAAGCCAGCGACGGCGCGCGCTAACTCTAGCGCGCCATCGCCCCTCCTCCCTGCAGTCTTATCCGGCAGGTCTAGCAAGGCCCATAGTCACATCACTTCTGCAAAGAAAACAGGCTTTTCTACACAAGAGCTGGTCTTGAACCTCCCCTAAGGAGGTTCGCTTGGCACCTACATTATATGCTTTTAGACGCCAGGTGAAGACCTTTTTAGTCTCCCAGCATTTTAACAGTCTATAAATAAATTTTAACTTGGTGTTGTAAATTTGTAATTTTGCATTGCTGCTGTTTTTTTCTGGTTGAGCTTTTATATTGTATTTTATATTACGGTTCTATACTGTTGTTTTATACTTTGAATGTTTTTAATTTTTGTGAACTGCCCAGAGAGCTCCGGCTATTGGATGGTATAGAAATGTAATAAATAAATAAATAAATAAATAAAAATGGAAAAACCTGCAAATACAGTAAATAAGATCTAAAGAGAAGAGAATATAGTAGATGGTTTGAAATGACCTCTGGTCTCTTGAGTGGAGTATTTATTCATAGTGGGGGCAGGCTAAGCACTTTTACATCTTGTTGGTTTCAATAAGAATGGTTGTAAAACATGCTAAACTTTCCCACTGAACTGTATGGGACCTAGAGGCAAAGCTAGACAACATGAACAACAAAAATCAACCTTGGAAGGTTGCAATAGGAAGCAGGAGCATGGCAGCTAGTGGGGGTGATGGGAGAGGGCTCTTAACTCTTTCCTCTCTATCTGTTTGTCTGCTAAATATGGCATCCCGATTGGTTTTCTTCCTGCAAAGGAAAAGACAGGGGTTGGGAAAGCAAGTGGGGCTACCTTGTGGAGGAGAAATGAGAGTTAAAAAAACCCTCCCCTGTTACCTTTATGCTTGGGTCCAAGACTCCCAAGGTTGCTTTTCTTTTCTTTTTTTAAAAAAAGTGACACATCATGTTGAGCTTGACCCTCAAACGTTTGGCTGGATCACGTGCAGTACTTTTAATTTATCTATTGCATCTATAACCCACCAATTTGTTAAGGAGCTCAAGGTAGCATACATGATTCTTCCTGCTCCCCCTTTTATCCACACAACATCCCTGTGAGGTAGATTAATCTGAGATATTGTTACTGGGGCCCAAGGCCCACTCAGTGATTTTCAGGGTTAAGTGGACACTTGAATCCAGGTCTTCCTGTTTCCAATCCAACACTCCAACCACATTCCTAAAGCATACTTATCTGGAAGTGAGCCCCACTGAAAACAGCGGAACTTATTTCCAAATAAACTGGGATGTATTAATATTTAACTATATACTAATGTTTACATGAATACATGAAGCTCCCTTATATCAGTACTTTTCAGATGTTATGGAAAGTGAAATGAATGTGTATAGTGAGGTAGTGACATCATGGCAGCAGACTACCCGTGACTTATTCACATCATTTACCAAACATATAGACTGGGTTCAGACAACGCAATAACCAATGGTGGTTTAAATAGTTGACAGTGGGTTATTTAACCCACCATGAGTTATTGTGTTGTGTGGAAGGAGGTTTTTAACCAATGGTTGGTTATTTGGTGGAAATAACCAACGTAAATAACCAACTTTGTGCAGAGTTCGCTATTTGAACCACCATTGGCTATCATGTTGTGTGGAGGGCACCGTTGGTTATTTCCTCGACCACCGTTGGTTATTTCATCAGCCACAGAGTCTCAAGGAATGAGCGTTCAAAGCTGTGGCTGCTGCTCTAGTTCAGCTGTCTGGATAGATTTTCAGCAGCAATGGTTGATGTGATACCAGCAGGAGGACTGAGGGGAGAGGGCAGGGAATAAGTGTCTAGATATCAGGTAAACTGCCCAGAGAGCTTCGGCTATGGGGCGGTATGCAAATGTAAATAATAATAATAATAATAATAATAATAATAACAACAACAACAACAGAGTCAACTCCGTGTGGACTAATAGTCAACTCAATGCTCATCCTAATCCACACCATGGTTAACTATTAACATGTTGAGTGGGGAGAACCCCATAGACGAACAACTGTTGAGTTGATTATTACCCCACTGTTGACCATTGTGTTGTCTGAATGCAGCCATAATGTCTGAAAAAGGGTTAAGTTTATCTCACTCAGTATTGCTTATTCTGTTTGGCAGAAGCTCTCCAAAGATTCAGACAAAGGTCTTTTCATCTCCCCTGCCTGAGATCCTTTTAAATTGAGATTTACAGAATTGAAGGCATTGCCTTCTAGTTCTTGTAATCAAATGTATAAATTGGATAATATTTTAAATATGGTTAAAATAAATCCTGGAGTTTTGAAAGTCATGATACATGCCCCTACCGCCAGTAAGCCATTTCTTTGAAAGATTTAGCAATAAATAAATATGCAGCAACTGTTAAAACTGCTGCAGTATTTAGAAGCATTACAAAACTCTGTGAATTCTGTTTAACCAGGGTACAATAATGCAAATCACAATAGCTTTTTTTTATATAACAACCTCCTAATTTCAAAAAAGCAGAAATAACAACAACACCCCCCAAAAAAACCTTATTGTATATACAGAACCAGTGAAATATCCTAAAAAGTGATATCAGGACAGAGAATGATGGGAAGTATAGTTTGTGGAACATACTGAAACACAGCACAGCTCTATCGTGGGGAAATGACAGCAAAGTCAATGAACTTTGAAATTTTACAAGAACTAGTGAATGTTCTGATATTTCCCCTACAAAACGTTATAAGAAATTTGGCATAGCACTAATAAATACATGATACATGTCATCTCCACCCCTACGGCCCCTGTTTTGGGAGGAGGTGTTTCAGGTAATCAATCAGAATCAGATTCAGAAATAGAGGAGGTGGCGCCAGACACCAGCCAGCCTGTACCAGTGGGGGAAGAAGCGCTCATGGGCGATGCCCCAGCTGGGAGTCAGCCCTCTCCAGAATCTCCTCAATGCCAAATTCTACACACAGTGAGCTTTATTCCAGGGGAAAGTGTCCCGACAAGCTAGCTGATGCTAGGGCCCGCCGGAAGCTAAAACGCACAGAGCAGAAGGAAGGTGTGAGAAAGTCAGTCCAACTAAGATTGCCCCAGAACTTGCCTCCGCACCAGGCTCTGTGAAGTTACTGGCATTTGGGAAGGGGCTTCCTATTCTTTCTTGAGCAGACAATTGTCTTGCTTAGTTTGCATAGTTTTGCCTAGAGGGAAATTTCCAAGAGATTAGGCTCCCTTCAGGTAGAAGAGATGTTTACTGCTTAATAAAAGCTTTGTAGATTAGTTAGCAAGCTTCGTCATTTGCCTCCCATCGAAAGCAAGAATTTTCTGAGAAACACGAAATGTTTCAGCATTGTATGTGCTGGAGTGAAAAAAAGCTAGGACATCTCTAGCAATGTACCTTCTCTTGCTTGGATTACAGCTATTTTATTGCATTGTTGTAATACAGACCTGACTTTCAATACTGGGGCTGTCTGGATTCATGTTAGACCAGATTTCGCAGAGTAGAGTATTGGGATGCTTAAAGTCTATATTAGCTGAGTATAACTTAACATATATGTGCCAAGTATTGTTCAGTCAAAATTACAATGAGGATTAGAACTCTTCAGATTTCACTTTTGATCAAGGCGAAATGCTAGAAAGTGCTGTGCCTGCTTGTTCTATTGGTAGCTTTGAAAGAAATTGTGTTGTGTCTGGATTTCAGTTGTTAGTATTGTTTTTTGCTCCAGGAAAAAATAAAACTTGGCCACCACTTCTCTCTATTACTATAAAATCAAACCCCAGGAGAATTTCTAGTCTCCTTTGCAAAGACATATAGGAAATAAACGTTTCGAAACTGGTCCGTAATAGACAAATCATTTGTAAAAGCCTGCATTGTGCTTTCATGAAAGCACTACAGGAAAATGTACTTTAAAAATAGAAGAGGAAATGCAACACTACAAGAGCTAAGCTAAACTAATTATTTTTTAAACAAATAGATGGAGGTCATATAAAACTGTGAATACATCAGAGACCTTTTCCCTCCATGCAAATTGACAAATTCTTGTTGCAATAGGCAGCCAAGCATGTACTTGCTTTGTAACTCTCTTCCCCTATGAAAAGAGTTTAAGTGTATTTGAGTAATGTGCCATAAAAAACAACATATTTTTCCTCCTGAATGCCTTCAAGTTTCTAACCAGTGGCAAAAGATAGCCAACTATGTTGGATTTTGAGAGCACTTTCACACATGTGGAAACAGCTTGCATTTCTTAAACCAGATTCTTCTAACACAATGCAGTGTATACTAGACTATGAAGGAAGAGAGAAAAGAAAAGTCCAGTCAGACATATAATTCCCAATGTTAGGACACTGCAATGGCTATGGCTAAAGTTAGTCTCTTTTGAATTGGGTAATACAAGACTTGGTATTGTGAGAAGAAGTGCATCTTCTTCTCGCCTCTAAAGGCTGTTGCTTCTGTGAAAGATGTGGCAGAAGGAAGCTCTGAAAATTGAAGTAGTTTCATTGAATTTCTCAACTCACCATCTCAATTGGTCCCTCATCCACACTCCCCTCTCTTCCCCCATAGGGGAAGGCAAGGGACCTGCAAAGCCACCCTGACTGAGGCACTTCAGTTGGGGAAAACCTGCACACCATGAAACTGGGTCCTTGACTGAACTGCTGGCTGGAGGAACTCCAAACTTTGTTTGGACACCAGATGAGGTCAGTATGAGTGCCACACTCAATGATGTCAGGGGGATGGCCACCCCCCTGACATCATCCAGCCCATGGAGGGCACCTGGCCCGATATCCCTGCCTACAGCGATGGAAATCTGAGCCCCCTGCAGTATCTTGAAGATCTGTTAACTTCTCTCCCTACTGCCACTACTCTCTTACCAGCTCTATTCACCTGCTCTTTGCCTCATCTATATTGCTTCTAGCAGTCCAATTCTACGCATGTTTACACAACAAGCTGCCTTAGACCAGCTCACACTGTTTGTCCATTCAGCCCAGTTTTGTCTGCACTGACTGGCAGCTCCTCTCCAAGGTCTCAGGCAGAGGGTCTTCCCCATCGCCTGCTACTCAATCCTTTTTAATTTGGGTCCTTCTCCATACAAAGCACATACCCTACCATGAAGCTAGTCCCTCCCCAGAGTTCAGTGGGACTTACAAGTAAAGGTGAACAGGATTGATTAATTTATAGATTAAATTATAGATTTATTAATTTATAGATCTTGTTTTTATTATGCCTCCTCAGTACCCACAAGGGAAAAAATGCAGATATGGATTGGTTCCAGGTTCTGCCTTCCATGAAAGGAAGGGATCATCTCATGGAAAGTCCCTCTGCCCAATTTTTGAGGATCCTCCCACACTACAGCTCATTCCATTTAACAGGATGTCGTGACTCTGTGTAGCATTGCAGATGGCTGGGAGGGGTGCTGCTACGGCTAGTCTACTTACACCAGCACTTGATCTAAGTAAATCAAGACCCATAGCTGGCTCTATGGTTAGTCAGAGTGAAGAAGCTGCTCCAGATAGTAGATGCCAGGCAGTGCAGAGCAGTTGCAAAGTTTTGGAAGTCAGAGTTCTGTGTGTGCCATGCAGCCTGCCCTGCGCCCCTAACCTAGTCTACTGCCCTCAGGTACAGGGGAGGGTGCTGTCCTGTCCGCAGTGTCGAAGGAACTTTCAATGCTAGTCCATTCAGCTGCTGTATGCAAAATTGGAGTGGGGTGGGGAGACACACACACCATCTTGCCCTTTGTCTGATGTAGCAAAATGCCCTGGGCCATTCCAGTACATAATCTCCCATATCTAAGGCTTATCTCCTAATTGATTCTTGCATGTTCCTGGTCACCCTTGACTCATTCAGTACCCTCTTGATGCTTGAGAGGACTCTGCACCCACTTTGGGAATTTCTCTTCTAGAGAATAGAGCTGTCAACAGTTTGAAATGTTCCTCACATTGAAAAGATATTGTATTCATTGGCTTTTTTGGGGGGTGTGTGTGAGAGAAATACCAATGTTAGGGTTTGTCGACATGCCTAACACAGTGTTGATGTAACTTTTGCAGGAGTAGTAACAGTGTCATCTATAGTGTGAAAAGCTCTACCCAGAGCTACTTTATTGCGTAATTCCTTGGAATTTGTACTTCTTTGATGAGGTGCAAATTTATCCTCACTGTTCACCTCACTGAATTCTGTGGATATCCATTTGAGTGAGTGCCTGTGCACCATTTCTGGTCCACCTGGCTCAGAGGTGGCACCAGAGGGGCTGTTTTAGTCTTTCCTTGCCAATTCCCTTCCTACCCGTTCTAATGAACAAAATGAGTAATCTTTGCTAGGAGGGCTTGTTAGAGTCAGGACAGGAGATGCCTTGCTGGGCTTCTCTGTAACTTGAAATGAGTATATTTAGGAGCATAATTCCCTGCCAGAGAGCACTGGATTTGTAGTTCCCTCTGCTTCCCAGATTAAATCAGTAGGGGTGTGTGAATCAGCAAAACTTGAGTTCACCAAGCATCTCAGAATTTCATTTCAAAGCACGTTCTGACTCGTGTCCATATCAGATTGCAAGCTTAATTTTTTAACCAAGGGGGTGCATTCTTCTAATGTATACATTTTCTCCCATCAATTAAAGTATGTTTGTAAACATTTTTCAAAACTACACATTTTTTCACATGCGTTTTTCAAATGTATGCATGTCGTCGAACACATTTGGGTGGGTGGGTGGTGGGGAGGGTGTCTGCAAATCACATCGCAAGCTCAGAAATGTGCAAACGTCAACCCCAGATTGTGTTTGAGTCTGCATTCAGGTTTGGAAGGTGCAAATTGGGTATAAAGTCAAAGACAAACTGAAACAAATTTCTAATAAATCCCTAATCCCATGTTTCCTGGCTGTCATTTCCTACTGAGGAGCATGGGACTTTACTTTCTTCAGCCTCAAAATAATAATAAAAAAATGTGGTGCTTTCCTCTGCTTCAGATGTAGATGAAACTAAACTTTCATATGGTTCCAGGAGCAATTAGGGATGGACAGAACTGTCAATCTTTGTCTTGCTGAGACTGCTGGCTTTTGTTTTTTAAAGGTCAAGCTCATGCCTTGTCTGCACAAACTTGATTTTGTTTTTAAAACCCATATGTACACGCATATTGTGTGTGCATTTTTGCCAATGTATACATTTTGCGTGCACTTTTCCAAAATATGCACTTTTTTGTCAATACTTTCCCCAAGTCGAGCTGCGTTGGAAAGCTCCCCAAATAAGCAGATTTGGAACGTCACTCGGAAAGCTCAACTTGGTGAAATATGACATGCTCAGGAGATGTGAATTGGGTAAGTCCATTAAAAAAAAAAAACACCTCTGATCATGCCACGGAGAAGCCTGCTGACAGTGATCCATCCCACGTCTCAAAAGTAAGTTGTTTTTTTTGTTGGCGAAAAGGATGGTGGTATGTCACAGAAGGTAAGAGTAAACACTATTGTGAGCTGGACCTGAATTGGAAGGAGTCTGGTCACAACGCACAATGAGGAGAGGTTTTTCAAATGAGGGGAGCTTGTATTCTGTCTGACTCCCCCATGTCAAAGTCAAACTTTGCCCCCATCACCGCATGAGATAGCAGAGGCTTGAAGCATCAGCTCCAGGCACTGCTCTGCATTCTTTCTCTGCCACAGATCAATGTGTTCCTGTCTGCGCCTTTAAACCAGTCTGAATGGGATACATTTCCAACTTTATCTTTCAAAGTTCCACTTCCTACTGCTTTCATTTACAAATATATACAGGAACTTGGAATGAGCATTCCATAAATATGCAAATTGTCTGTCAGATTGGACAGGCGGCATATATTATAAGCTGTGTTGACAGCCTGCAGCAAGGCATTCTTTGCTCAAACATGATATATATTTTTAAAGAAACCTAGCTGATTTCTTTCTTATAAAAAAATAAGAATGTTCCAAATAGAGATGGACGGAGGTGCAATTTTTTGATCTGGCTTACACAACCGTTTCCATTTGCTGCGAGATTTGTCATTGGCAAACACCTTGTGCTAGAGATCCATGCCCTCTTCCGAGTGTTATAGGAGATGAAAAACTGGATATGAGTCAGCCATGTACTGCCAATGGCATAAAAAGCCAATTCTCCTTGATGCTGTCTTCATGATTTTGTTTCGGAAATCAGGGACAATGCTGTACTCAGTACTCATCTGGATTCCTAGGATGATACCAGATGAAGCTTTTATTGTGCAATCGTCCAGGCTCAAACACTGCATTTTATGGGAGGTCCAGATGTCACGGTCTTCCATTTGTAACCTTCTCATGTTTTCCCACCATTTTTTTCCAGTCTTTTTATTGAACACAACAAAAAAACTGTTAAGGAGCAAAAGACAGAACAGCTGCCCAATGCCTTTTAGTTGATAGTGCTAGGAGCTAACCAACACCCCTATATTCACTTCTGAGTTCCAGAGTTTAAAAAAAAATGAATTGTGCCAATTTGGAAAGAATTCAGAAGAGCATGATGAGGACTGCTAACAGTCTAGACAAGGTTTTCTGAGCCTGGTGCCCTCCAGTGCTTTGGACTTTGACTCAACCAGATGGTCAATAGTCAGGAATGGTATTTTATTTATTTATTTATTTATTTATTTATTTATTTATTACATTTCTATACTGCCCAATAGCCGGAGCTCTCTGGGCGGTTCACAATACCAGGTTAGAGAAGTCCAGAATACCAGGTTAGAGAAGGCTGGATGAGAAAATCCCCCAAGCCCCAAAGAGAATTTGAAAAAGAAGATAATGTGCTCTGCTCCAGAAGGAAGAAGAACAAAGCAGAATCTTGAATCTTATATAAACAATGGTGGCAGGATAATTGTCCTCCGCTGCATCTGAGGCAGCAGGTTAATTTAGGGGACCCAGGACATACACAGCTCTTTCCTCCAAGGAAAAATTAAATTAACCTGAGGCAGCAGGTTAATTTAGGGGACCCAAGCATACACAGCTCTTTCCTCCAAGAGAAGGGAATGGCCAGTGGCTCAGGTAGAACACTCAGGAGAAGCTGCCGCTGCTCCCCACAACATTGGTTGCTGGATGTGGTTGCCTCTCTCTGTCTAATAGTAGAGCCGGCTCTGCAGCTGTTGATTTCTAAAGATGTAAACTGGCATATAGTTCTCTATCCATAAACTGGCCGTGGTGTTTAAGGCCTTAGCTAGACCTAAGGTTTATTCCGGGATTGTCCCGGGGTCATCCCTCTTCATGTAAATGACACACAGGATATCCCAGGAGCAGGCAAGGACATTCCCGGGATAAACCTTAGGTCTAGCTAAGGCCTAAGACAAATGCTACCTCTGCAAAAGTGCAAAGCACATAACAATGTGTACTGAAACAAATTCCACATGCACAGATAAGTGAGTCTGGTCTTGAATCGGCTAGTCTTCGAAGAGTAGGAGAGATTACACAGCCTGCCTGCTGACGTTATAGAATGTTAGGTCATGTTAGCTCAATCTGTATTTATATATTGCCATTAAAGGCATAATTTTACTTTATGGGAAGACATTGTTTGCCAAGAATAGCAGTAAGAAAAGTAGCTCAGGCACATCAGAAGAAACCTGTTCAAAGAAGGGGCATAGTCAGCCTCCTGGTAGGAAAGAAAATGGTTATGGACAGAAATAAATACTACCTGAGTTCAGAATCCAAGGGAAAGGGCAAACCAGGAAAGCCCTGATTGGCAAGTAAATATATGAAGAAAAGCATATGCAAAAATATGGCTCCAAAGCTAGTATAGAATATCCTTCTGTCCCAAAAGGTCTTCAAGACAGGTGGTGGCAGGGGTTAAATTCATAAGAGTAGATAACTCAGCAAGAGCTATGAAATCATTTGACAGAGGCCAGATTAAGACAGCATCTGAAATATCTGTCTTTGAAGACAATCATGTTACGAATCAAAAGGGGTCTAATGTTAGAGACTTGCTTTTCAAATGCAACAAATCATTATACTTGTCAAGATTTATGGACAGATTTATTTATGTTGACAGTGGGACCACTAATGGTTTGACAAATGAGAAGTCTTGACAGATACAACGGATACGCTTAAGTGTTTCTCCTGTTTGGGGAGGGAGAAGGGAATGAGTGAGCTTGACAAGCCATATTGGTACACCTCCATTCTGCACAAAGTACGTCCGATGTTGTCAGATGGCAAAAATACGGGAGCTAAACTAAGAGGACTTTCTGTCTTTCTTCGTTTGAAGTTGCTCATAGCTCAATTCTTGCAAAGTTAGTTCAGCCTAACTCCTTAGATTAGCCTTCCCCAACCTGATGCCCTCCAGATGTTTTAGATTACAACTCTCAACATTCCTAACCATCAGTCATGTGGGCTGGGGCTGTTGAGAGTTAAAGTCCAATATACCTGGAGGGCATCAGGTTGGGGAAGGCAGCCTTAGATTTCAAAGCACTTAGGCCATAGCTAGACTTAAGGTTTATCCCTGGATCGTCCTGGGGTCAAACCTGTTCATCTAGGTGACACACAGGGGATCCAGTGCTCAGGCAGGGGCAAACCCTGGATAATCCCAGGATAAACCTTAGGTCTAGTTGTGGCCTTAGATTTTTCTAACCCTAGGTACTATTGGGCCAGCAAAGGAACAAGGAAGCAGCAGAGAATAAAACCACATTCAACCATGTAGCTTTTCCACATGGCATTTTATTTGCCCCAGTTTTTATGGCAGATTCTGTACGCAGGTATTGGAAGATGTTTGGGAGCCAGGAGTATAGTTTAAGCTCAGACCACATCCTCACTCCTTAAAACAACAGCAAAAGGGTTGCTGGTGGAATGATCCTGCACTGGGGATTTTCTCATCCAGAAAAGAACTGAGGGAAGAATCACATCAGAATGTAGCCACCGCTAGCTTTTTCCATGCTTAAGAATAGGCCGGCAGAAGTTGAGCAGGCAGATAGATCTCTTCTCTCTACAGTCCATTTCCATCACAGACACTGTCCAGTCACACAACCCCATTCTGCACGACAATCACATAAATAGGGAAAAAACCACACTTTCCAAAAGAAAATCGTTATTATTTGGGTGTTTGAGAAATGCAATATCTTTGAAATAAAACACAAGTCTTGGGTGGTGGTGGGGAATGTGACATCTACATGAAACTGTTGGGAGAGGTCCTCTAGAGGTTTGGGTAAAAATGCCATCAATATGAGATGCCATTTCCTTATCACTAAAGAAGGACTTGGATGAGTGAGGGGTAATGCCTGCCCCCTCCCAAAGAGACCCACTCAACCACTCAAAAAACATATCCCACTGTCTTGCTTTAGGTATGCCTTAAACTGAAGGCATATGATACAACACATTTTGTAACTGAAACACACACACACACACACATTAAATAAAGTTTAATAAGCCCATTTATTTGTTTACATAAAGCTTTATGTAATGAAGGGAGGGGGTACCTGGCATTTTAAAGATACATAAAAGTAAACAAATAGCAGTAAAGGTATGCATTAACTTTCTAATGTGCATTGCATGCAGAAGACATGGCTTGTTGTGAGTGGAGAAGGAAGCATGGAATAAAGACACAGACACCAGAGCTTGGGATAAACTAGGGCCTCTTTATTTAAACAACAAGGGAGATTCAGCCCCTCCCTGGATCCGCATGTGATAGTGCAGGAATCTGTATGTCCTTATCTCAGGTAACTTGCCTGTCTTTATGGGCGAGCCACTGCCCTAAGCCAAGAGCGGGTAAACCCAGCCCCTCTCTTATGTGACACTTGAAAGTGTGGGGAGACCGTCCCCACCATGTCATCCCCACTCAAAGCCATAAAACACTGAGTAGTGTTTTCACTACTCAGAGATCCACAGGAGATCCACAGGAGGATCTCCAAAGTCATGCCATATCCTGACTTGGGAGCTGTAAAACTAACAAAGAGCAGGACCTCCGGCTATGCTGATCACTGAAAGTGCCAGAGTGGTCACCATCCCTATTCTGCTAAGCAAATTCCCACATATCTCGCCAACAAATCAACCTGTTTATCCACCCTCCTAATAAAACCTCCAGTACAAAGTAGGCAAAAACCTCCCCAAAATTCCTACTCAGCCCTCCCCCCAAAGGGAGTGACTGGCTAACTCTCATACTAGAAGAAGAAGGGAGGGAGGGAGGGAGCCCCAAAAAACCAGAGAGGCCGATGGTCAGGCTGGGCCAGACATTAGCAGTAAAGGTATGCATTGACTTTCTACTGTGCATTTCATGCAGAAGACATGGGTTGTTGTTTTGTTGTTTGTAGCATAGCTAAGGATCGCTCAATCAGCCATCTCTAAGGGTCAAACTACACTTTCTTCAAATCATGCATAGCGGAGCTTGCACAATTGGCTTATATTCTGCAGTGTACACAACCCTGATTAGGATTGGGACCATTGTGCTCTGGGAAGGGGGGGGATTTAAACCTCCCCCCCATTTTCATCTCATAATTCCACTCCCTGTGGGTGAAGGTAGTTAAAAAAGAAGAAAAAAGAGTAGTTTGGCCTAAGCATTCCACTATCTGGAAGAAGATTGACTTTTTAGCCAAGCAACCTCCTCCTCCTTCTCCTTCTATTCGTCCATAAATGTGTGAATTCTCATATAGGTAGTGGTTTTGGGGAGAAGCTTGTTATGATTGCATGGCGTAGTGCAAGCATGAAAGACAATTGCACCAATTAACTGCACACATGAGATTTTTGTAAACCATGTGGGCATCTTGCATATATGATTTTTGAATTGGCAACAGAAGACAAATGTGATTAATGTATTCATGCCATTTGGTATTGTCTTGTAAAGTTACAAGACCGTTTAAACAGTACACGTGGGGTCCACACAACCAATGAGTTCCATCAAGTCTAAAGGGATAACAATACCCATCTGCACATATGCCTGCAAAGTAGCTGACTTTGGCTGCTTGGCCTGCTATATGCAGATCACATACGCAAAAGAGAACATTGCTGACCATTTCTAGTTGGAGAAGAAACGGGGAAAGGACTGCTACTTCATTCAATTAATTGTCAGCTGAGTATTTCAAACCAGGTTATTATTTATTACATTTTATTTATTACATATATATCCCATCTTTTTTCCTGCAAGGAACCCAAGGTGGCGTACTTAATCCTTCTCTTCTCCATGTTATCCTTACAACAACACTGAGAGGTAGGTTGGGCTGAGAGTCTGTGACTGGTGGCCCATAGTCACCCAGTGGGTTTCCATGGCTGAGTGGGGACTAGAACCCAGATCTCCTGACTCCCAGTCCAACACCTTAGCCACTATACCACACTGGCTCTTATTAATTTTGGTGGCATCACTAGCAAGAAATACACTGAGGGACAACATCGAAACCTTTATTCACCATTTGTCTAAATGAAATAGCACCAAATGCTATAGCCTTTCCTTGTGGGCCATTTGCTCAGGTCACCTGCTCATTTTGGTTACATTTTCTGCATGTTTCCCAGCTCTACAATATCCTTTTTAATGTGTGATGGCCAGAACTGTATATAGCTTTCCAAATACGATCACACTATAGATTCGCATAATGGCGTTACAATACTGAGTTAAATCTTATTTATTTATTTTATTTATTTATTACATTTATATACCACCCCATAACTAAAGCTCTCTGGGCAGTTTACAAAGGTTAAAACAGTGAACATTAAAAATAAATATGCAAAATTTAAAAGCATAAAAAGCATAAAAACAGACAATGGCCATTTAAAACAACTATTCCAGGGTCAGTTAGAAACAAACACCGCAGCATATGCTGTTAAATGCCTGGGAGAACAGAAAAGTATTGACCTGGTGCTGAAAAGATAACAAAGTTGGCTCCGGGTGAGTCTCATCGGGGAGATCGTTCCATAATTGGGGGCCACCACTGAAAAGATCCTCTCCCTTGTTGCCATCCTCCGATCTTCCCTCAGAGTAGGCACCTGTAGGAGAACTTTAGATGTTGAGCGTAGCATACAGGTTGGTTCATGTTGGGATAGGTGTTCCATCAGGTATTGTGGTCCCAAGCCATGTAAGGCTTTATAGGTTAAAACCAGCACCTTGAATCGGGCCAAGAAACATATAGGCAGCCAATGCAAGCAGGCCAGAGTTAGTCTTATATGTTCGAAACTTCTGGTTCTGGTTATCAATCTGGCCGCTGCATTTTGCACAAGCTGCGGCTTTCAAACTGTCTTCAAAGGCAGCCTCAAGTAGAGCGGATTGCAGTAATCTAATCTGGAGGTTACCAGAGCATAGACAACTGAAGCTAGATTGTCCCTGTCCACATAGGGGCGTAGCTGGGCCACCAACTGGTCGGTAGAATGCACTCTGTGCCACCAAGGCCACCTGAATCTCAAGTGACAGAGATGGTTCAAGGAGAACCCCCAAGCTACAAACCCTTCCCTAAGAATTTGATTCTACTTGAACGAAAAGCAGGTATGCCAACTGCTTTGCTGTTTGAAATGGCAAGGTAGGGAGCCTACTTGCAAGTTTCCAGCCCTCATCTATACGACAACGGGATTGCTCATCATTAAATATAAACCTGAATTTTCATTGATTAAAATCTAGGTAAAGCGCGTCACACTGCAGCAGCAACAACGATTTATTTTCTGATTTTTTTAATAGTGCAGTTATTAATGCGCACGTGCGCATTATTGCATATACGATGATACGATGATACGGAGTAGAGATTATGGAAGCTATAAATTTTACATGCAGAGCTCCGCAAATTCATATAACAGACAAACCGGAAGCGGGGGGGGGGGGGGAAGAGAATAAGAAAATTTAAACTAAAAACAGTGCGAAGGAACGAGGCAGCCGATAGGTGGGAAATCGGGAAATTGGCCAATCACGTTGCCCTACCCTCAAAGCTCTGCCCACATGTCAAAATGTTATTTAACTCCCCCAAAGACACATAACCATAACGTGGTGCAAACTCGGACGTGATCCAAAAATCGCTGTAAATCACAAATGCGAATATGTGCATTATCGCATTTAAAACCTGGCGCTATGGCGAATGGACGGCTGTATCATGTATCCTGAAACGTGAATATGCGCATTTAGGTCAGGGTAAACAAGCCGTATAGACAAACCCCCAGCTTGCCTTTTTAAGAGGTAAGCTTGAAGGAGACAGCAAACCTAATGATTCCCATCGTTTTGCAAATGCAAAACTCAATGCTTGTTGGGAAAGAACAGGTTAAGATAGGAGTGGGTACCTTGTGGGAAACAATCCCTGGTGCTTGGGCTAAAACTCCCATCATCCCCTACCATTGCCTATACTGGCTAGGGCTGATGGGAATTGTAGACCAAAAATCTGGAGAGTCACAGGTTGCTCATCCATGCTCTTAAGAGAACATTGACTACATCGGGCTCTGTGTTGAGCTGTCTTCAGGCAATGTGCTGAAGAATCAAACTCTCCATGGCTTTAAAATAAATGCACTATCCTGGACTTCAAAACCCCAAACCATAAACATTGAGCATTGTTATTTAGGAATAAAACTGTTTCTATCCTCCCACAATAAAGTAAACGAGGAGTATATACAGTCATATGGTTCGTAATTCTCTAGTCTGCAGGAATCCATTTTGTGCCTTAAGCAGAAACATTCAGTGAAATAGGGTAGATTCTTTCTGAGAGAGCGAAGGGTTGGGGGTGGGTGGGAGAGATACAGAGCACACACACCAGGCATAAGTCTGACATCAAAAGGCATTTAGCAGAGGCACAATAGGTAATGTTGTTAATGCAAAAACATTTTGGTATTTCAAGAAACCATTAGATGGCATCAGGGGAAGGCTGGAACTCTAAAAAGAATGAATCTTGACAGGCTGAAGTAACTATGATCCCCCCCACCCCCAGCCTGTGCTTTCCCTGGAAAAACTTTGGAAGTGGAAGTAATGAGTTCAGATTTGCTCATGGTTGATTGTTTAAAATGGATGGCTATCATTCCATCACTCTAACATTTAAGAGGTATATAATTGTCATCATTCCATAGATTAAAATAATGTGTCCTGTCCCCACCCTGAATTCCTGGTAGGTGATAACATGCCAACATTAGAGCATTTTGGTCTTGTGCGTCTTACTTCTTCAGGCTGGATATAAACAGCTTCCACCCCTGTCAGCCCGGCCAATCATTCTACACTCTGTTCTTGTTATAATTCCCCCCTCCCTAGTTTTGAGACGCATCCCTGGGAGTGGTTAATCTTTTAAAGCAACATTATGCATTATAATACCAAGTGTATACTTCAGTGTAGTAATCCTGCAATAATGCAAGTAATATTAACATGTTCTGGGAGATAGCAAACTGCCGGGGGAGCTGGGATTCTTCCAATAGAAAGCAAAGTGGAGAGGATTTTTCAGTAAAGAAAAGGATGTTGTGTTTAATCCCACAAGCTAAAAAACAAACTAAATATTTATGATGGTGAAAAAAAGGACTAAGGATGATTATCGCAAATTTGAATGTAGAATAAAACGGCTGCTCATTTAGACATTTAATGCAAGACATTTACATGAAGAACCGTAATATAGCATGATGCTTATTAAAAAAAAACACTAGTGAATTAACTGTAGTAATTAAATATGGATATGTTAAGATCTTCATTTGACTTAATGGATCTAATATCTGGCATTTACTTTATGTAGCATTTCCAATATGAATATCCTCTACCACTTGATCTAAAAGAACATCTCTAAGGTGAAATTCAGCATGCCTAACTGAAGTCCCATTCATTTCAATGGATTTACTCCAAGTAGAACCTTTGTTGGATTTTACTCTAAGAATACTGCTGTTTTGGAGTTGGAACACATCATGTATTATTAAGGTTGAATTAGTGTGAACTAGCACTTGTGTGATAACAATAATGCTTGCTAGTGCAATGAGTTTCCTGGGAAACTGGTTGTGCTAGCATCACTTGAAGGTTTATACTAGCACAACGTCAATAGTGCTAGTACATAGACATAGGGCTCATCTACACCCGCAGCCCTCTGGGGAGTGGAGAGGGACGATCATGGAGTTTTCCACTTCCGGGATCATTCCTCAGGGGCATAACACCAGCAAGTTGTCCCAGAAGTAAAGAGGGACATTCCAGGGTGCCATTTTCTTTTTTTAAAAGAGAAGTCATATGCGCAATTGCGTGGGCGTGATCCTGTGTGAAGGAACGATTTTTTTAAAACACACACACAAACACAACAAACTCGGTGCTGGAAGACGATGGCAAAAATGTCCTCCCCCTCACCCCTGATGGCCATGGACTCCCCCTGCATAGCTCTTTGCCCATTTTCTGAGCCTCGCTACTCATGAGGAAGAGGGAAGAAACCCAGGAGGGAGAGACACACCACCTGCAGAGCTTGGGATGATCTTGAGACAGTGGGGGGGGGGGAACAGGAAAAAAGCAGTCCCATCTATCTCGGGAGAACTGAGTGCTCATCCCTGGTTCACCCCAGGCTCAGCTGTGCATCATTTGGATGTGCAGGGATGACCTCGTGACCTCCCTGGGATAAATGGCAGGTGTAGATTAGGCCATAGCTGGATCCTTCTCTTTGTCTTTATTTCATTTTTAAGAGGATGGCCAGGGAACTGATCATGCAACAAGACTAATATTTTAAAACCCACTTTAGCTATCAGATATGATTCTTTATATAGCAAAGTTCAATGAACAAGAGGTTGTATACAGGATTCTGGCAGCACTTCTCTAGGAATGCTTGCCTTATTCTTTCAGAACCTTTGCTCTACAGCAGGAGTGGGCAAATTTGAAATGGTGGCAAGCTGCTACAGAGACTCAAAAAGGCCACACATTTGGCTGAAAAAACAACTAAATTTGGCACTTTTGAGTCTCCGTAGCATCTTGCTGCCAAATTCCAACAGCAAACCACTGTTGTTGATAGGTTGGAGCGCTGGGCTGAAAACAACAGAATGAAATTTAATAGGGATAAATGCCAAGTTCTACACCTAGGAAAAAGAAACCAAATGCACAGTTGCAAGATGGGGGATACTTGGCTCAGTAATACTGCAAGCGAGAAGGATCTTGGAATTGTTGTAGATCACAAGCTGAATGTGAGCCAATAGTGTGATGTGACTGCAAAGAAGCAAATGCTATTTTGGGATGCATTAGTAGAAGTATAGCTTCCAAATCATGTGAAGTACTGGTTCCCCTCTATTCGGCACTAGTTAGGTCTCATCTTGAGTACTGAGTCTAGCTCAAGGACAAGGAATAATGGGCTCAAGTTACAGGAAGCCAGATTCTGTCTGGACATCAGGAAAAACTTCTTGACTGTTAGAGCAGTACGACAATGGAACCAATTATCTAGGGAGGTCGTAGGCTCTCCCACACTAGAGGTTTTCAAGATGCAGCTGGACAGCCATCTGTCAGGTATGCTTTACCTGTCAGGTAGATTCCTGTATTGAGCAGGGGGTTGGACTAAGTGGCCTTATAGGCCCCTTCCAACTGTACTATTCTATGATTCTGTGCTTTTTGCCACTAAACTGCTGAGTTTCAGCAGTACGGGGACAGCAAGAGGGGTATTTGGGCCCATACTCATGGCCAGTGAGGCACTGCATGTTTCACCCCCCTGTTCTAGAGGATTTAATTAAATACATTTCAAAAAAGATGAGGACTAGTTGCTTGAGACTGGGCAAGGAAACAAGGGAAGGTTGAATGAGTTACCTCTACTCCTTTGTTTCATGGTTGCTGCTGCTCCACTTTGTTTGGAGGAGTATGGGGACCATAAACTATCATCAAGCTGGCCTCTTTTCATCTATGGACAGCTGGGATGTTGTCATCCTTTTTTTTTTTTGGATGCAGACCTTAGAGCTGTCATCCATCGTTTTTGACACTTAAAGATTACACTACATCAATGAGCTGTGTTTCTGAAATGTATTTGGAAACTGCAGCTGGTACAAAAATCCAGAAGCTTGTTTGCCAACTATTTTGGGGGTGGGTGGGTTGTGTGTGTGTGTGTGTGTGTGTGTGTGTAGATTAAAGATGTACTACAACTTACATTTGTACCAGGCATATCTTGGGTGGCTGCTAAATGCTTCAGTAGATAACATCCCTCATTAAATAAAGTCTTCTGAGCATGGCAACAATTCTAAATCTATAGTTACCTGAATGGTGTTGGCAGAAACCATAAAGGGAATGCACTTTGGTTAGTCATTTTCATGATGAAAGACAATCCACCATACCTCAGGACTGTTTCCCTGTATCAATAAGTAAGCCCACCATTTGTTTAAGATTTTTTTGGCAGTTCACCCTGCAATGTGTGAGAGGAAAATTCAATTTTTGTTTTCACATCTGACAGGAATCTCAGTTGGATCTGGATCCTTGTGTATCCAAACAGGTGAGGTCCTTATGTATCCTACATTTTGAGGTCCACCATGAAATATACAATGAGCGTGCAATTTTAACCTGATGTCAACCTTATACTGTATATTGGTGACCAGTTCCAATATCACATTTTTATATTTTGATGGGAATGCTCATAGCATTTTCCTTAGTATTAGCAACAGCCATTGGGTATAGGGATTGGCTTAATAATGTGATCAGCTGAAAATAATTATTTCATCCATTCCTTCTTCAAAATGTCCTTGGTGTACGAAGAAGATATAATGTTGAAATTTATCTTGAACAGGAGGTCTCACTACAGAGGTAGACAATTTGTGACCCTCCTGATGTTTGGGCCTATAACTCCCATCATCCCTCACCATCTGCCATGATGATTAAGTCTGATCGGAGCTGTAGGCCAAAACAAATGGTGGGCTACAAGTTGTCCACTCTTGTCTTACTGGATCACCGATCATATCTACTGAATAAAAGAAATAAGATGAATTTCTTTATCTGACAATATGAGAGGAACCATCTAAATTTAAAGTATGGTGACTATTACCTAACTGTAATCTTCACCTAAGAGAGTGGAGAAAGATCTTGGAATTGTTGTAGATCGCAAGCTGAATATGAGCCAACCGTGCGATATGGCTGCAAGAAAGGCAAAGGCAAATGCTATTTTGGGCTGCATTAATAGAAGTATAGCTTCCAAATCACGTGAGGTACTGGTTCCTCTCTATTCGGCCCTGGTTAGGCCTCATCTAGAGTATTGTGTCCAGTTCCGGGCTCCACAATTCAAGAAGGATGCAGACAAGCTGGAGCATGTTCAGAGGAGGGCAACCAGGATGATCAGGGGTCTAGAAACAAAGCCCTATGAAGAGAGACTGAAAGAACTGGGCATGTTTAGCCTGGAGAAGAGAAGATTGAGGGGAGACATGATAGCAGTCTTCAAATACTTAAAAGGTTGTCACACAGAGGAAGGCCAGGATCTCTTCTCGATCCTCCCAGAGTGCAGGACACGGAATAACGGGCTCAAGTTAAAGGAAGCCAGATTCCGGCTGGACATCAGGAAAAACTTCCTGACTGTTAGAGCAGTACAACGGTGGAATCAGTTACCTAGGGAGGTTGTGGGCTCTCCCACACTAGAGGCCTTTAAGAGGCAGCTGGACAACCATCTGTCAGGGATGCTTTAGGGTGGATTCCTGCATTGAGCAGGGGGTTGGACTAGATGGCCTTGTAGACACCTTCCAACTCTGCTATTCTATGATTCTATGATTCTATGAATATTTGACTCAGATCTGTGTGACCAGGACCCAATTTTCTTGCAATCCTGGGTTCTTTGTGTGGTCTTGGCCAAATCACCATCTTTCCTCTTCAATTGTCCATCTGAAAAATCGGAGTTGGTGGCATACGTTAGAGGAAACCTTTTGAAGATAAATCAAATTTCTTCCTGGATCCAACAAACAAGGGTCCATGGTTTATCTATAAAGAACTCCCAAAGATAGCAGTTTAGTAACCCTGGCTGATGTTTACAGCAGTACCAAATGTGACAGCTTTCAAAGTATTATGTATATTTCGGAGGTTGTACATGTATAGCTGTGACAGCATGTCAGTTATAATTCTTGTAAAAAAAAAAGAGGATTAATTTATTATGGTTCAAATCTAGAATAAACTGGGTAAATGCTTCAAAATAAAATACTTATCTTCTCATTGCTGATGGGCTAATGTACATTACAAATAAAGACACAGGAAATTTAATGGGCCAGGGCATCCCTATCTCTTCCTTTTACTGCCCTTTGAAATATGATTTGTTAGGGTTAATGGCAGACAAAGACAAGAGAAGTGGACTCCTTTACGCTCTAGAAATTAAATCTTAAACACAAACATAGTTACGTTATAAGAAATAATCTGGGAAGGAAGGAAAGGCAGGTTTCCACATTCTTAACATCAGGTATGATTCTTAGGGTTTGATGCTCAGCTTTAACTGATAACACTTGTGAATACAAATTAATGAATCTGACTGATAACACTTGTGAATACAAATACAAATGGGCAGAATGATTTTGCCACACATTCATACAGTGTGCCTGTTTGTCTAGCTTTCCTGTTTTGCTGGCCAACATGATAAAGTCTCAAACTTAATGCGGTAGGTATTGAAGTATTTTTTTACTCTGCCTTTTTTTAAAAAAATAGGGACAACACAAGAATGCAAGAGTGCACGTGCATCTGTGTTCAGGATGACGATAAACTTGCAGGTGGTATGAATGGTAAAAAGAAGCCAACTACTTGGAGCGTGTTCAGAGGAGGGCAACCAGGATGTTTAGGGGTCTGGAAACAAAGCCCTGTGAGGAAAGACTGAAACAACTGGGCATGGAGAAGAGAAGATTAAGGGGAGACATGATAGCACTCTTCAGATACTTAAAAGGTTGTCACACAGAGGAGGGCCAGGATCTCTTCTCGATCCTCCCAGAGTGCAGGACTCAGAATAACGGGCTGAAGTTACAGGAAGTCAGATTCCAGCTGGACATCAGGAAAAACTTCCTGACTGTTAGAGCAGTACGACAATGGAATCAGTTGCCTGGTGAGGTTGTGGCCTCTCCCACACTAGAGGCCTTCAAGAGGCAGCTGGACAACCATCTGTCAGGTATGCTTTAGGGTGGATTCCTGCATTGAGCAGGGGGTTGGACTCGATGGCCTTATAGGCCCCTTCCAACTCTACTATTCTATGATTCTACTTTATTTAATTTAGGGCCTGGTGAGCTGGCTGATTCAGTGATTGTCAAGGGGTCTTCATTGCATGGAGAGTCTTCATTACGGAAACCGGAAGCTCTCTCTTTCAGAAAGACACCCTGCATGTATAGAGGGTGATGGAAATGACAGTGGAGGATGGCAGGGCTAGCATGTTCCCCTTCTTTGCATGTTTAGCATACCTACAGGTGGAGTGTCTACATACCTAGGTCTAGTTTCAGGGCCAAAACAGACATTCCTTTAAATCTGTATCCGGTAGCAGTCTTTTTTCATTTTTACTTTAGGCGCAGAGCCTCCAATAGAATTCAGGCCATAGTGATAGGGGTGTTGTTGTTGATGCTTTCCTAGCACCCCCCTAGCTAGGATCCCAATATAGATCCCCCCTCCAAGCCTACTCTACAGCAAAAATGAAAAGAAGAAGAAGACGTACCTGCTAGATTTAAAGGAATGCCTGTTTTGTCTATTAAATGCTTCTCTACATCGGAACGTAGGGAGCTGCCGTATACTGAGAACAATGTGTTGTGGTCCTTCCCCCACCTGAGTGCCTCTTCTTCTGATTGGCATTGGCTATCCATGGTCTCAGCAGAGGGTCTGCTCTCTAGGTTCCCAGCTCTCTGAATTTAGCCCAAGCGTCACTGTTAAGAAAAGATTCACATCAGTCATGATGGGACAAGGGAGGAGATAGTCTAGGCTTCTAGACCTAGGCTATTTGTACGTTGTTTGTATTTATATCCTTTGTATATCACTTCATGGATTTGCATTTCTTTGCATCAATCTAATCCATTTATTGACAGTATAAGCTCCATCCGATGAGCATTTTACTACACGCTTGTTACTGGGCACTCACAAATTACTCACATGACATTGTCTGCCTCTCGCTCGTCTTCCGCCCCTTTTGGCCGTTATTGCGCCGCAAAAACCCCTCATTAAGTCCAGTTCCTGCTCTCTCCTACTGGACTGAATGGGGCAAATTACTTCCTGTTTTCACGAAGCGATGTGGGAGCGGCAACAGAAGAAATGATGGGAGCCGTGCATTTGACTAGGTGTGATGAAGCTTTATAATTGGACTCATCAGTAAAATATGGGAGCATCATGTTGGAGAGGTCATGTTTCGGGTAGTATGTCGGACAATAGAGCATTTGAAGCTGGTAAACCTGCACAAAGACAAAACTTGATTTGTGAGTCCTTTTAGGCAAAGGCTGGTATATCCCTGATGACTTACAGAATTAGAAAGCATATTCATAGTTTTCTTGATGGTAAATATAACCTTCTAAATGTGAATAATGGAAAGCTGCTTTTATGATCTGTCAACTAACATATGGGCCTTAACTAGACCTACCTGTTATTGCATGATGGAGGGGTGAAGATTTTGCGATGTTTTTATCGTGAGATCTCTCCCTCTGTTCACACGCAGCATACAACAACCTCAGAGGGAGAGGAGTTGCGCCCGCCATTTTTATTTTTAAAAAGGCAGCAGCGCACAAGTGCTCATGCGCAAAAGGTAGGTGTTTTTTTAAAAAAAATATTTTCCCCACTCACCCCACCCCACACACAATGGGTGCAGAGCTCCTGAGGAGCTTTGCACACTGTGCTCGGGTCCTGGCTCCTTGCAAGGAACCACGAGGAGCCGGGGCAGACCGTGGCACCGGGCCACAAGTTCCGCGGTCTTGGGCTCAGCCTGGGACCGTGGAAAAACTGGGCCTAAAGGGTAGGGTGAGATCCCGGGGCAAGGGAGGGATCATCCCTCCCTGATTCCAGGATCTCCTGTGTGTCATGCGGATGCACAGGGACAATCCCGGGGATCACCTGGGATTTCGCCCCGTATAGCTATGGCCATGGAACCATAGCTCTGAAAGATAGGGGAACTTCCCATTCATTCATTTTGTTTTCTTAACTATGATGCTTCAGAGATGATAAATATAAATAATATTCACCATTTACTTCCTATACTGCTGGTTTTAGCAGCAATAATCTGTGAATCCTTAGACAACATTTTGAGACTTGCATTTTGAGTAAGACAGGGCTGTATCCTCGCACCTACACTATTTAACTTATACATAAATGATATTGAGGAGGCCCTGTTTGACCATGAAGGACACTTGCCCAAACTTGGCGCAAGGAAAATTCTTATTTTACTTTACGCAGATGATGCTGTTATTCTCTCCCGCTCTAGACCTGGTTTGAAACATCTTTTAATGAAATTCTCCAACTTTTGTTTGACCAACGATCTGAAAATTAATTTTGAGAAATCTAAAGTCATGGTCTTTGAAAATAGATTTTCTCAACGTCGGTGGTCCCTTGATGGGCATATCCTGGAACAGGTGAAAATTTTCTCTTACCTGGGGCTGCTATTCCATCATACCCTGTCCTGGAGTGCCCATAGATCGGCCACCCTTAATAAAGCTTCAGTCAGTTCAGCTGTAATAACACGCTTTTTCTTTACTAAAGGGGGAATGTTTATACCGTCTGCCATCAAAGTGTTTAATGCCAAGTCTGCAGCCCAGCTTTTATATGCCTCCAATATCTGGATAGGAGGATTAATATCTGAGATAGATAGGCTGCAGACAAGGTTTTTGAGGACCCTTCTTCAACTCCCAAAGTGTGTCCCTAATTCGGTACTTTTGTTGGAAACCGGGGAAAGCTCTCTTTCGCTTAGGGCTTGGTGGTCTGCCTTAAAATTTTGGATGGAAGTTAGTCTTTTTGGGAGGGGCTCAGGTCTGCTTCCCTGTCTGGCTCAGGACAACTACGTGAACAGCTGGTCCAAGCTTCTTGCCAGGAAGGCAGCTTCAATAGGTCTCTCCTCTTCCCTCCTCCTTAATCTGGGCTTTTAAAGCTATCAAACAAAGACTGTGGGATATAGCCTTCTGCGACTTACAAGCTCGCTCTCACGTTTCTTGCTTTCCCAGTGCATTGCACGTTCATTACGTTGGGCCTCTTCAGCTGGCTGACTATCTAAAGAACTTGTCGATCGCTAAATATTGTATTGCCTTATCCAAGGCCAGATGCAATGTTTATTCTATTGAATTACTTCAGGGCAGATATGCTGGTATCCCTTATCAGGAACGACGGTGCCCCTGTAGGAATACGGAAGTGGAGACGATGGAGCATATCCTTCTGTCCTGTAGCTTTTATAATCAGGCCCGCCATCTTATGATTACCCCATTGTTGAGCAAACTGTCCAGAACTTCAGGCAAATTTTATGTTAAGTTTCTGTTGGAAGATAAGTCCTCAAGTGTAACTTTGGCTGTTGCTAAATTTCTTACAGTGGCGGCCAAGATTAGAGCTCTTTGTGTATTAGACTAAAGTTGATAATAGCTCTAACTGTATGATTTCATGTCTGATTCTTGTGTTTGGTTGTTTGTTGTTTGTTTCTTTTCTTTTTATGGATCTATAGATCGCAATAAAGAAAGTTAAGTTAAGTTTATTTCTTCAGTCTTGTGCACACATTCACACACAGGCCTCTTCTCCCCTCCCACTCCCCAAATCTCAGAGCCATGTGCAAAGATTAGAATTTGTCATGACCTGTAAATGGTGGAAGGATGGATAGGTTGGACTGCAGGGCTTTGAAGTGCATGTTTGTCATCTTTAATTACACAATTGTCTTGGAAAAGAGAAAAAGTAAGGAAGTGCTTTCTTTCATAAAGCAGCCATTTAATTCTCTCTCTCTCTCTGTCTCTGTCTCTGTCTCTCTCTCTCTGTGTGTGTGTGTGTGTGTGTGTGTGTTGTTCTAGAATGCAAGACCAATTCCTCACTTCACTTCAAGTGCTGAAAAAGTGGGGAAGTTGGATGTCAACAACAACAATTTCAATAGAAATATAATTGACATTTGTTCCTTAACAAGACTTAAAATAGCACATTATTCTATTCATTAACTTTCATTACCATTGACTGGTACCCAGTTCTGAAGGTGTGTATATTATTTATCTTTGAATTGCATATGGAATGACAAGTGACAACCTACATATGCTGAGGAATTTCATTCAGCCTGCCTGCATTAGATTGCAGGTGAGGGATTTGAATGCTTTCTCATATATATATATATATATATATAGAGAGAGAGAGAGAGAGAGAGAGAGAGAGAGAGAGAGAGAGAGAGAGAGAGAGAGTGACCTTGTCCAATATGTTAAAGAGAAGGGTTCTGGACAACCCTTTCCTTTACATGCTGCTTTTCCATATGCAGGAAATTGTATGCATTTTAATGTGAGGGAGCAGACAATTATGAAATCCCACCCCCCCTACAATCTGAAGTGGTACAGTCCCAGGAAGGCTTCCACCACCTAATTTCTCAGCATGTGTGTGTCTTTTTCTGGTACTGTTACAATAGCTTCTTATATCCATGCCAGATGGGAAGGGCTGCAGCTCAGAGGTGGAGCACCTGCTTGACATCCTGAAGGTCCCAGGTTCAATCCCCACTATCTCCAGACAGGACTAGGAAAGAATCCTGCTTGAAGAGAGCCACTTCTACTCAGTGTTGGCGATACTGGGCTAGATGGATCACTGGTCTGACTCAGTAGCCCCTGATAGCCTTTTCCTCACAGCATGCTGTGTTTCTGAACTGTTCTTTTAAGACTCATGAGATGGTATACATGGGATAGGAATATGGTGTGTCTTGGAGGAGGGGGAGGGTTATGTTACAAGTTTGTAGTCCCCCCCCAATGATGTGTGGAGGACTTTTTCACAAAAGTTGCTCAACAGTATCTGGTAATGGGGACTGTTGTATGAGTGGAATGTCCTGGCCAATGCCAGAGCAACCCTGGAAAGATGCCCTATCATGGTGCCAGTTTCTGTTTCTTGGTAGTACCAAGGAACCAAGGAATCCATGGGTAGTACCCATGGATGGGTCTCTTAGGTTCATCATTCACTTCTTCTTGTATGTGTGTCTGGAGGGGGTGGGTGGGGGATCTACCTCTTCATGAAGTTGGTTTTCTCACACCTGCTCCAAACTGCAATTACTTTTCTAATGAAATGTAAGGGCATCTTATCAGAAGATCATTACTTAAATAATTCCTTCTGCAGCATTCCTGTGTTCTAGCCTGTTCTATAAAAGTCTGAAAAATGACCCATATCATGGATTTCATTTCCATACTTAGTATTTCTCATCCCCCAATTAGACATTTGGCAAGCAGCAGAGCTGGTATACAGTATGAAATATGAGCATGATCTGGGGGTGCTGCCTTCATTTAAACGAGGCAGTGTGGGTAAAATACTGGTCCTACTAGAACGGACGGCGGAAGATCCTGTTGAATAATTGCACTATTTCAGAGGATTGAGGCACATTATTCTCTATTAAAACGTGGCAGGGCCAATGGCACTATTGGTGAGATCCCATTCCTCAGTGTAGACATAGATGAATCTACTTATGTGGTAAAAGCAGGTTGACATCGTGTGTTGCCTTAAATAAAAATGCTGCCTCGTTGACACAGATACACTTTTCACAGGACTACTAATCCCAAGGAGTATCCCACTGGCCCCATTCCTCATGAGCATTAATTTGTGAAATGTTGATCATTTGTGTGGTTTTTTTCCACATGAAATTTTATTTTATTTTGAAAGGAAGTTTAAAAAATGCAACAAGAACAACAAAAGAATAAACATAATCATTTAACAAGATCACTAAACAAAGAAAGAAACCGGCTAATTATAGTTCTTAGTCTATCACCGATATGCTTGTGGAACAGGAAAAGTAAAACCGCCTAAGTAGAAGCTCACTATCTGATAAATTAATGAAAATGTGAGTTATCTATCACATGTAAGGATAGATGTCTGTTATTTTGTGTGTGTGTGTTAGTGAAAGAAATATAGGCAACTGTACTTGGTAGGAATTTGATCCAAAGTTTGTGTTTTATTGCTGTAGTTCAAAAGAGGCGAAACTTAACTATGACTAAAGTGGACACAGTCCCAGTGGGATTCCCAGTCGTTCCTTGCTCAATCTAGCATGGTCCGTCAGTTAATGAGGGTTGCATATGACAGACAAGAAAGAGGGAACTCACAAGAAGGAGGTCAGTAATTCTCAATTCCCCATGATAGAGAGACACTGGCCTTAGCTAGACCTAAGGTTTAGCCCGGGATCATCCCGGGGTCATCCCTGTTCATGTAAATGACACAGAGGATATCCCGGGAGCAGGCAGAGATGACCCTGGGATAAACCTTAGGTCTAGCTAAGGCCACTGTTAATGCTGGCTCTCCCTGTACCCCACTACCCTGAGCTAGCCTATCCTAAGTCTTGTACATAAAACATTGCTACATCCAGCCATATGTACATGGTGCAAGTGCTGGCACTGAGAAAACCATTGCTGGGTAAGGAAAGTCCTC